>NW_020954556.1:35027986-35141386 GCF_900497805.2 Vombatus ursinus | reverse complement strand
CTACTACTACTACTACTACTACTACTACTACTACTACTACTACTACTGTTACTATTACTACTGCTACTACTACTACTACTACTATTACTACTACTACTACTACTACTATGACTCCTACTGCTAATGTTATTACTGGGAAAAATGATAGGAAGGAGAGCTATAACTAGTAACACAACCAGATCTTTTCTCCAGAGTACTGAAATTTAGAGGGCACTGCTACCATACATATTCCTTCAGTAGGTAGAAATTACTTAGGTCAGCAAAAATAATTACTTAAATAACAGGGGGAAAAAAGCTAGGAGGTAAGAGCCACCGCTACCCAAACCACAAGCCATGGATGACTCTTTCTGGTCCAGTGCTGTTCTGCTCCTTATTCTGACATCAACCTCCCAAACAGTCCTATGGTATTCTTGTGTTTCAACAGTTCGATACCCAGGGCCTTCTGTCTTCTCAAATCATTACTTCTTAGCATCTTTCCCAAGACAGATTTTGTATCCTTAGAAATAATATCTCACCTTAGTGTTTATTCCCTTGCCTTGGGTACATTTTATTTTGTGCTCATCCTAGGTAACTAGAATTTTAGTTACCACCCTAATGGGAAATAAGAAAGAAATTAAACACTATGTCTTAAAGTTCATTGTAGACAATAAAGGGAAAATTGGATATCACTTTGGCAGCTTGGTGGATATTAGATTAGAAGGAAAGATATGAGGTAGAGAGACCAATTAGATGACCATTTCTATAGTTCATGTGAGGGGTCATGAAACAGGGTGGTGACATGAGAGATGTTGTGAACATAGAAATGATGATTTGAGATACAGTCCAGATTTGGATAGCACATTTTTCAAAGGTTTGAGAAGTGATAGCTAGGATTACATTGTCTAAAATTCAAATGGTCATGAGATTTAGAAATAGAAAGGGTCTTAGAGAAAAAAATGCTGAGTTGAATAGAATCATCTAATATGACCTAGTCCCTCCAATTTTACAGAAAAGGAAAATGAAACCTTGAAAGGTGTAATGACTTACCATGGTCAGAAGGTAAGAAGCTGAACTGGGATTCAACAGAGGAAGTTAACCTATCAAAAATAGGAATGCGCTTGTTGATGAAATATTAATAAGATAAACACAAATGATTCCAAGAAGAAAGAAAAGCAGGAGATGCCTAAGAAGAGAAATGTACATTCATAGAAAATTCGTCTATCAGCTTGGATTTTAAAAAGACATGTACAAATAACTCAAAAGAATTTCATGATGTTTTAAAAAGAGTCTTAAGAGCACTAAAAGTCAAAGCAAATTGAGGCTGAGGATAAATTCTAAATGCAACAAATGACATTTAGAGCTTTATTGGGGGTCAAGTAGAATCAGAGTGTGGCAGAGAAAATGAACACCCAAATCATCTTTGGGGACTTGAAAATCATGAGTGTGGAAGGGAATGTAATAGACCTGGTTCTAAGAGAATGGGGCCAAAGTCAATCATGTTTCAATAAGATCACCTATTTAGAGGTAACAGGGACCTTTGAAGTCATCTAACTCAACATCTCATTTTACAAGGACATTTATAGGTGAGGAGATGAGAAGACTTTCCTAAAGTAACAGAGGTCTTAAAAGAGCCAAGATTTGAACCTAGCTTCTCTGATGCCAAAGTCTAGCATTCTTTCCATTGTATTAATCTCTCAAAAGATCAAAGAGGATAGTTAAGACTTGAATGGTATGTGTGTTTGTGTGTGTGTGTGTGTGTGTGCGTGTGTGTATTGAATGATTAAAATAGATGATTGAGAGAAAGAAAAAAGTTAACCTAGTGAATTTTAATTTAATTTTAATTTTTAATTTGCTTTAATTTGCTTTTCTCCATTGAGGAGACAGACATTTGCTCTGGGAAGAATAGAACAAAAATGGTTAATAGGGAGTTAAAAACTTGATTTTAAGCAAGTACCTAGTTGTCCTCAATAAATTCAAGCCACCAAGCCTGGGCAAATTATTTCCCAGGGCACTAAAAGAGCTCCCAGATATGATTGCTCAGCAGCTGTCAATTATTATTTCTTTTAAATATGTGGAAATTGAGGGAGGTACTGTAGAATGACCTTAAAATTTTTATAAAGGCAAGGAGTGGATTTTTTTTGGCTATAGACCAATGATTCTGATTTTGCTTCTTCACAAAACTTGAGTAAATTATTAAAGAGATCATTTGTGAATATTTAGAAAAGGAAACAATGATAAGAAAGAGCCACCATGGCTTCACTAATAGAATCAAAAAAGTAACTGAACTTCTTGATTCCCTTTGGATCTAGAGAGCCCACAAATAATAAGTGATATTTATTAGGTACCTTAAGGCTTGCCAAGCACATTATCTCCTTTTAGCCTCATAATAACTCTGGGGTAGGCATGTCTCTTGGGGACATACTGAGTAACCCCTCATGATGATATGATATAACTTACCCTTGTGTAAGTCAAAGATATTTTGAAAAAAAAATCGAAAAAAATAAAAAAAATTACATTAATTGGCAATGTACTAAGTGGCTGGTATTATTGTAAATGAAAATCAGTATCAATGTTATTATTCCATTTGACATAGAAGAAAACTGATGCTTGAGAGAGTTTAAGTGATTTGAACAGGGTCAAGTTGATGAGCACCTGTTAAGTACCTACTATGTAGTAGACACCGTTCCAAGAGCTGGATATGAAGCCAGAACTACAGGACTCCAATTCTAATACTCCAAACAAAAAAAGGAAGACCCCATACACAATGAAAACATCCAGACCAGCATGTTTTATGGTAGCAAAAATATATAAACAAAGTGGATGTCCATTAGTTTGGTAATGATTCAACAAACTGGGATTCATGAAAGTAATGAAATAGTATTGAGCTTTACAAAATGCCAATTATGAGAAATTTATGGGGCAAATACCATAGAAAGACACAGAGTGAAGAAAGTACCGTACCAGGATCAATTGAGATAATATTTGTAAAGTGCTGAGTGGATTGTCGGCTTAAAAGTATGGATTAAGGGAACTGAGAATTTTATTTGGGGAAGAGAAGCCTTTAGGGATATATGAGAGCTGTCTTGAAGTATTTGAAGAGTGGTTTTGTAGGAGAGATATTAGTTTCTTTCTTTTTTTTTTGCCTGAGATTGGATGTTATAAATAGGCAAATTTAGGATCAATGTAAGGGGGCGAAAACAAACAAACCAAAAACACCCTTTCTAGCCTTTTGTACTATCCTTGAGTGGAGTGGCAAGTCATCATGCCAAGACCAAATGATCATTTCTTGAATGTGTTCTACAGAATGTTCTTGGGTGGACTAGATGGATTTTGAGGGAACCTTCCAATTAAGCTTCTGGGATTCTGGGAACCATTGCTCCGTTGCTGAATAAGTTTGTAGACAAGCTGGAAGGAGGATGTGTGTGATCCAAAACATCTCTGTGCACAGATGTAACACAGGATATAATTTTGTATTTGTTTAGTGCCCAACAGCTTTACCTTTAACAGAAAAAAAATGCTCAGAGGACCCATCTGGGTTAGACTCATCAGTCATAAGTACTTGCATCTCTAGAAGAAGCACCACATACATCCATAAGATTTCATTCATCTGGGCAAGGACTGAGTATATAAAACAAGGGCAAACATATTTCAACTTCAGTTAGCAAATGTACTTGTTTGTGCTATTATCTAGGTGACAGTACCACACCAGGAGACAATGTCTGGAGTTATCTCTACTTCCAGAGGCAGCCCATTCTACTTTGGGGTAACTCTAATAGATATAGTTTTCCTGACATCAGTGAAGCTAAAACCTACAACTCCAACTGTTTCCTCCTATTTGTGCTCTCTGAGGTCAAGGAAAAGAAATCTAATTTCTTTACCGGATGATAATTCCTCCCATAAATGAAGAAAGCTTTTTTTTTTAAATAGATGAACTACTTTATATCTAAGCTTCCCACATCCTTTACTTGAGAAATTGGTGTTTTGAACCCATTAATAGTCAAATAAACAACCATTTATTGTGTCTGTTATATGCCAGATACTACTCTAAGTTCAGGAGAAACAAAGAAAAGCAAACAAAATAAAACAAAACAAACAAACAAAACCAAAAGCAAAACTGAAAACAAACAAACAAACAAACAAAAAACAACCAAACAACAACAGCAAAAACCAGTCTCTACTCTAAAGGAATTTACAACCCGCATGCAAACCACTATGTACAAACAAGATGTCTGCAGGATAAATTGGAGAAAATTTCAGGTGGAAGGTGCTGAGGAAAACTAGGAAAGGCTTCTTAAATAATCGGGACTGGGCAGCTAGGTGGCACAATGGATAGAGGGCCAGCCCTGAATTTAGGAGGGCCTGAGTTCAAATCAAGACATTTAACATTTAACTAGCTATGTGACCCTGGGCAAGTCACTTAACCTGATTGCCTGGGGTGGGGGTGTGGGGAAGAATACAGGACTAAGGCTCAAAGGAAGCCAGAGGGTGGGGATATATTTATTACTATTAAATTCACTAAGAGAATACTCCTTTTATCCTTCTTGTTATCCACATCCCTTCCCTGACCAAGGTGTTCTATGTTCAATTCCCTTAATGCTAGTAACATTCATGTGTACACTTCTCTGAGGCCCTTGCTTTAACTTATCTCATAGAAAGTAATAATGCAAATAGTTTAGATTTAGAGTCAGAGAATTTGTGTTCCATTTTTGATTCTAATAATTACTACCTATGTGACCTTGGTGACTTTAGTCACTTATGCCCTCTGGATTTCAATTTCCTCAACTATAAAATCTGGGAGTTGGATAAGATGCCTTCTAAGGTCCATTCTAATTTTACATTTATGATCCTGTGATCCTGTGGACACAAACCCCTTACAATTGTTTTCATCCTCTACTCTCACTCTGTACTCCTGTCCCCACCTCCACCAAGTGTATTTTTTTTATCAGTTTAAGAGATCGTTTTTTACAAGAATGATTTAATTTTGGTACAGTATTTTCTAAAACCTAATGGAATGAATTAAGTAAAGGTAGTGTAAGGAGTCCTTTGATTAGTTTCATGAGCTTACTTGGTAGTGAGCCTCTATTTAGGACTGTGATTGTATCTTTCTGTGGAGGATGTGAGGACTGCTTGATGGCACAGTAGATAGAGGGTCAGGCCTGGTGTTAGGAAGACTTGAGTTCAAATCAGACACTTATTAGCTATGTGACCCTGAGCAACTCATAAATCTGTTTGACTCAGTGTCTCTAGCTGTAAAATGAGATGGAGAAAGAAATGGCAAACCATTCCAGTATCTTTGCCAAGAAAACTTCAAACAGGGTCATGAAGAGTCAGACACAATTGAAAAATGCCTTGACAACAACAGTGGAGGATCTGGACATATTCATTGGCATCTTTAAGGGGATTGGGGTATATGTCTTGGGGGAATACCCATTAAGACCTCATGGATGAAAAGGATATCTCCTTAAATCTAAGATATTGAGGATGAAATTACTGTCTTGGGTTATTATCCATAAATTGCCAATGCACTGCTTGTCTCAAACTATTGCAAATTGCAGCCACCCCCTCCCCCTCTTTTGAGCTTATCAAATAGGGGTCAGCAGCACAGATCTGATGACAAAGAGGTTGCTTGTTTAGAAATCCAAGATATGTTTCTTTTCTGGCAGAGATAATTTCTTTAGAGTAGTATCATAAACTTGAATACCTGCATGCATCTCTGGGGGAAAGACCAGTATTCACTATAATGTTTAGCCCAATGGCTAAGTTGTTCTAGTAACTCCAAGTTATTTTTTTCACTCTTGTGGTTATTTAAAACCTAATTATATTAATTATGAGAAGTGCACACGCCCTGGGGGCAGGGAGGATTAGGGAAATGGGACTCACCAAAAGAGTGAAGAGAATTATATTGATTGTTTGTGGGCTACTGTGATTCCTTAATGTATTGCTTATATTCTTTCTGCTGAAAAACAAAGACTATCCTATACTTTTTACCAAATATGCATTGCTATGTAAATATTTTATATTGGCTGTGGGGTCTCTTTATTTATAACTATAAAGACTTAGGCATGAGTCATATTACAGATGTATTTTAAGATTTTCCAGAAGGAACTCTGGGTATGGGCAAAATAATTCAATGAGACAAATTTTTTTTTGGCGGGGGTGAAGAGAAGAGAACCTAGACCCAAGATTGGACCCAATACATGTTAACCAGAGTTTGATGTGATGGGCTATGAGTAATGATGGAATTTTATAATATGCATAATAGAATAAAATAATAGTCAATGGGAGAGCTATTTTTTACTCTGGGTGCCTTCTCAACATCCCTCAAATTAAACCACCATTCTGACTATCTATTCATATGGTTGACTCTGTCTGTAGTAGATGACATTTGGCTTTACTCCTTCCTAGTACAATTTCCTCCAACAGCAGAATTTAATCTATAGCAGTTTCTCAGTTGACATTTGGATTTCAGGATAGCATTGCTTCCAGTGCATTTCTTCTCTCAGATCAATAACCATTGTCTCCACACTTTTAAACCCAATACCTCCTTAGAAATTCGAAAAGCATGATTAGCTTTGTTTTTCTTCCCTTCTCCTTCTAATTCCTTCTCTTCATTGAACACATGAATGGATTTGGGATCATCTTTTGAGAAAGGTCTACTTAAAAGTTTTGCTGTCAGTATTAGCAGACAAGTAGCACCTGGGGAATAGAGAATTTTTGGATTAGTTTTGGAATCCAAGCAAGGACTTCAAGGGACTGCTAGATTGCTGGTCTCACTCAACATTTTCGTCCTGAAGTGATATAAAAATGACTTTGTATTAGTATACCTGAACTAGGCTCCCTGACAAATTCCCTATTTTTAGTCTTTTTCATATATTTACTTACCAGTAACACTTCCATAGCCTTGTTCTTGAAATTTCCTCTCCTTTGTCCAGATTTAATCTGTCTTTCATATAATCAATTCTAGTTTTTTCCTCCTTTTCCCTAATATTTTAGGGAGGTACCTGGATAAACTGGAGAGTTTCTGGAGTGGAGGAAACAGGATGATAGAGAGCCTCAAGATCATGACAAAAGAGGATCAGTTGAAGGAAATAGGAATGCTTATTCCATAGAAGAGAGGGAGAAAATGGTACCTGCCTTTGAGTATCTGAGGAATAGTCATATAGGACACTGATTGGTCTGATTTTGTTTAACCCTGCAGGGAAGTTGCAAAGAGACAGATATAAAGAAAATCTTTCTAACAATGAGAGCTGTCTAAAAATAGAATGGTATGCATGAGGATGTAGCGGCTTCCAAGTCACCAAATTTCTTCAAGAAAGGAGACGGTGAATCAAACAATCAATCATCACATGTTTATTAAGCACCTCCTATATGCCAGATACCATGTTATTTGCAGGGAGTGGAAAGCAAAAGTGAGATACTCTCTGACCTCAAGGAGTTTACATTCTTGTGGGGGGGGGGACATAGACATATAGAATCATATCAGCTATACAGTTTTTTTTTCTGGGACCCAAAAGGACACTATCAGTCTTTATCTGATTAAAACTGGAGATTGAAAGGAGGAGGAGAAGAAAATGACATCTGTGGCTTCCTTGCAGGAAGACCTACAGGAGTCAAGCTGGAGAACAATGCTTGTTGTCATCACTTTTTGTGACCAAGCAAGAAATGCAGAAAGCTATGCCTAATGACATCTACTGGAAGCAATAAGAAACTATAGTGAGAGAGTTTTGTGTTTAATGGTGACTGTGAATTTATATAGATCTTTGAGATGGAATTGCTCCTTAGAAGTTTAAATTCTCCTCATCACTTCCCCCATCGTATTTTGTTTTTCTCAATCCTCAAATTCAACTTTCATTGTTTAATAGTGGGAACTATATTCTTGTAAGTTCAGAGTATGCAGGGTCTATGAACCAAAAGAGCGAGAAAGTATATTTGGTTTCACAAAGTGTATTTGGGTTCAGAGTGACATATTAATCTATAACATAAAGACTATATTTAACAACAACAACAACAACATCAACTAGCATCTATGTAGCATTTTAGGATTGGCAAAGCACCTTACAAATATTATCTCAGTTTATCAATCACATCAACCCTTAGAGGTAGAGACTATTACTATGCTCATTTTATAGATAAGGAAACTTGGGTAGAGATTAAATGGCTTACCCAGGGTCACACAGTTCAGAAGTGTTTGACTCAGAATTTGAACTCAGGTCTTTCTGACTCCAGGTCCCACTGTCTCTACTGTTCCATAATCTCTTTTTATAATAAGGCCATTATCAGTACTCCCAGCTCCCCATGATCACTCCCTTGTTCCTGACTGCCTGTAACTCCTATTATTTGTATTCTATGCTTTGACATTTGATGACATCTACAACTCGACAAATAAAGGAAAGTTTTTCTGTATGGTAAATTTTCACACGCGCTTCAACTCTCCAAAGACCATAAGCCTCTTAAGTGCAATGGCATGTTTACACATTTTCTGTTTTCCCAGGCCACCTCTCACAGTGCTTAGTACATTTTGACAGTCTGTGCTCCATAAATGACTGTATTCTACAGATGAGGTGTCCAAACTGAGATTCAGTAACCTAAAGATAGACCATGCAGAATGCCAGCATTACATATTACATTTTTTATTTTAATTAAAAAAATACCTGATAGTTTTTTTTAAAAGATCTGCCCCCTTTTAATACTGCCCCCTTTCCCCTATGCAGGTAAAGTTTATCTATATACCTAGTTTCAACCTCATTTTACAGATGAAGAAACTGAAGCCTAGGGTTACATAGGGAATAAATGTCACAGGATTAGAATCCAGGATGTGTGAACGGTCTTTCCAGTCTCCAATGCAGCCTCTTGGGAGCTAAAATGCATACTACCAATTCCTTTTACAGAATATATTGTATTTTTCTCAGTACCAACATCTACAGGAACCATTCCTGTACTACTATAGTATTCTATGATCATTTTCTTTCTGACCTTATGCAGCGGCAAAGGAGGTACAGTGGATACAGCACTGGACCTGGAGTCAGCAAGACTTGAATTCAAATGCTGTCTCAGACAACTTCCTAACTGTGACCCTTGGCAAGCCACTTAACCTCTGCCCAATGCAGTTTCCTCATTTTATAAATGAGGAGTTTGGAATATATGGTCTCTAAGGTCTTTTCCACCTTGAAATCTGTGATCCTAGATAGATAATCTTTGCGCCGGTAATAATAGTTCCTACCAGTGACTTGGTTTGGGGTTGCTGGGAATAAAATAAGAGAATATCTGTAAAGCACTTTAATGCTAGCTATTGCTACTGCTGGCTGGTATTCTTCAGAGTATGGACTTGGAGTAATTTCCAGTGTTGGAACTCATTCCACCTCTCATCCAAAGGAGATCTCAACCCACTTTGGACTGGGCAGTTTCATTGTAGGGCCAGAGTTCTTAACCTTTTTTTATGTGTGTTGTGAAGTCCTTTGGAAGTCTGGTGAAAGCAATAAATTCCTTTTCAGTATAACATTTTAAATAACAAAGGAAACACTAAATTTTAGTTAGAGGTTAGTGGAAATAAAGATGTAATTTTTCCACTCCCAGTTCACAAACCACCTAGAATCTGTTCACATACCTCATTTAATAAGGTCAAGACCCCTACCATAGTGAGTACTCTGAGGCACAAAATGATTAAGTGACTCCCTGACTCCAAGTCCAGAATGCTATCCACTATGACAGATTGCCATTAAAAGGTATAGTATAGAGAGAAATATATATTGCCTCGTGTTGTCTTTGTTTCATGGGTTTTTGATTGCATCTCTGCAACTGGCTAGTTAGCTCCTTAGGACCCAAGTCAGGCATTGTGTCATACTTCATTATTTTATGGAATACTTAGTACAGTGTCAACCACATAGCAGGCGCTCAAATGCTTGCTAATTGACCTTACGAAACTTAAAACCTGTCTTCCCTTGAAGCAAGGCACCTCCACCCCCAGGATCACACTCACTGCCTGCTATGAGGTTAAAACCTTCTGAAATATTGAGTGTCTTTCAACATCCATCCTTTATATTTCACTGTGGATGGTTTATTGCAAGAAATAAAGAGATGGAACATTCAATTGGCAAAGGAGAAACCTCTGTTTGTTGACAGAAATAAAATGTGCCTGGTCATTGGTGTTGATATCACATATTATTTGCCCTGGCTATGCAACACAGGCACCCTGGCACCATGTGCTCTACATATTGATGTGATCTCTCTGAACTGGCAGGCAGCCTGAGCTAAGATGTTTATAAAGGTGTGCTTAGTTGGCCTTTTTTTTTCAGACATGGAAACTAAATGTCTCCATCTAAATGTATGCCATTAAATTATTTATTCAGAGTCTCTGGCTGATACAAAGCCCACTGTCTGATATCCAGATACTCTATTGATGGGGCTATTTGGGCTCTCTCTCTCTCTCTTTTTTCTCTCTCTCTCTGTTTCTCTCCCTCTCTCTATGTCTCTGTCTCTCTGTATCTCTGTCTTTGTCTCTCTCTGAGTGTGTAGGAGGGAGTGGACTCTCTCTACCTTGGTCCTTTTCAGTTCGTAGAGTATTAGTTAGCAGAGCAGTAAACTTCTAACAACTTGATATGCCTTTCTCTGAACTATAAAGGAGCAGAGAAAATAAATGTGATGCCTCCAAATTTTATGCTGATATGGTACCTTAGGTTTTCCCTAGTCACACAATTTTCAGTCAAAGAGGTCACAGTTAATGACATGATGATAAGCACATGTCAGTAACTTCATTCCAGAAGAGCTAAGGAGTACACAGTAGGAGAAGGTGATCAACATGTCCTATGTGGCAGAGAAATTAAGAAGGATGAGAACAGAGAAAAGGACATTAGATTTGCAAATTGAAAGGTCACTAATAACTTTTGAGGGAACAGTCTCCCTTGAAGAATGGGGTTAGAAGCCAGATTATACAGGATGTTGTAAAGAATGAAAAGAAAGGAAGTAGAGGTACCATGTGTGTCAAGGAGGTTGGGTGAGAAGGAAAGAAGTATAGAATGATAGCAGAGATGGTAGTATTAAGTGAGAGGGTTTTTAAAAATTTTTTTTCTTTATTTATTTTTAGGGTGCAGGAGACATTGGTATGTTTTTTATCAGTAGGAAAGGAGTCAGTAGAAAGGAAGAGGGTAAAAATTAAGAGAAAGATTGGGGATGATAGATGGGTAACTTCTTAGAGGAAAAAAGGTGAGAGGATACCTTCTTTTAAGGAAGCACATGTAAAAGTTCCCATCAACTTTAACTTCCTCAAGTTATGGTGGTTTTTTCCTTAGTGCCTATTACAGAATTCTGTAAGCAAAGGTGTTTTCTAAATATGTAGTGGTTGAACAAGCATAAATGAGTTACACCAAGAGGAAAAAAAAAATCACAGACCCTTGTTTCATGCAGGCTACTTAGAACAACACTATGTAGTCTACCTATATTGCTAGGATATTATGTTACTTGAAACCGTGAATACCATAGACACAATAAATGTGGTTATAGCAAAATGAAATTTGGAAGAGTCATCTAATGTAGAATAATATTTACTTTTCAGCTAATTCAAGAGATGTTCCATATAGAGGAATGAATATCCATGAGGAGTAGAGATGACTTGGTAAGGTCAGTCAGTTTGATTTTTTTTTTTTTTGAAATGCATGTACATTTGTTCTAGAAAAATAAAAGTCCACAAAAATTAACAATAGGACCAGGAATATTAAAATAGCATTTTTGTCACATGCCATGTCAGGTGAGTATTCAACCATAAAAGGCCATGCTGAGAACTGGCTGACTGAACTCTAGAGATTTTTTTAGATTGGACATTATGCTGTGAATTCAATGATTCTAAGGCCTAGAGCTTCTTCATCTTTGCTTACCCTTTTCTTTCTGTTTTTTCAAAATCTAAAGCTTTTGGGGAGGGATTTTTTTTCTAGAAATATTCTAGGAAATACATCTCAAACTCTGAAACTATTTTTCCCTCTGCCATTCAAACTCCAATAATGACTGCATTAAACAAATTAATTTTGCCATTTGGAACACCTTCTTCTCCAGTCCTCCAGACTATTACGCATTGTGTAGCTGAAAGGGGGAACTTGTAACAGGAGGATATAGCCAATGTCAATTCTCTGATGAACTATGTTGAAAAAAATATGCAGAAAGTTCCTAAAGGTCCCATTTAAATGATAATTGACAGCTTAAGAAAGACAGGTTGGATCTCTGGGTCTAGTACAGAAGCTCACAGACAGAGAGATCATGTAATTCTGACTGAAAAGCATATTAAAGGGTCTGGTTAATGCAGAGAATACATTATGGGGTCTGATCATAGGCTTTATGCAAAAATTGGATTTTAGAGATAAAAAGTAGAATCAGACAAAGTAATCTAGCCATCAGGGAAAGGACTTGACAGGACTTAGAGGTTTAGCTGGAAAGGGTTTGGACTGTTGGGCATTCACATTTATTTTAAGTGACAGGTGAATGGGAGCAATTTAAATATTTGATATTGAGTTTTTTTGTGATTTAAATGCCCATGATGTGATTTTAAAATTCAATTGTATTCAACTATTGAAAAAGAATAGAAACCTCCATTAAGAACTCCAGAAATAGCTTGTGCTGTCCTTTGAACAAACCCTATTATTAGAAAAGGGTTATGTTTATATTCTTGGCTCTTGAAGAAGTAAACATATTTGAGAAAATCTCAGGCCATTACTGAACACAGATTGAAAAGAAAAGCACTGGCATTTTGAGGGCTGTTAAGCCTCTTAGAAGGTACATACATAGCTGAACTTTCCAAAATGATATACTCAAACACTTCCATACTTTGCTACCAATTTTTAAAAATAAAAGGTAAAAAGTTTGTCCTAATTTCTGACAACTTTGATTTTTTTTACACTGAAACATTTCATGAAAACCCGTTTCTTTTACTCTTCTGATATAGATTAGATAAGCTATAGACCCACTTGTCCTTTATTCATGAACATTTACCATGTGAAACCATCAATGAAGAAAAAGAGAGCACACCAAAAGAGAATAAGATTTGCTTTCTGGTCCAGGATCTCTCCTAGCTTGCTCTGTCTTATGGTAAGGTACTTCTTCCCATCATGCTTCGTTTTCATTATTGTTAGTCAACAAAGATGGAATACTCGTTCAGAGGGCAGAGAATGATGAAAATAGCGTAATCAACAGAAATAACCTTACAAATCCATAAACATCAAGAACACGGTGAGAAGAAAAGTGTTGTATCAGAGATTATGCTGACATTTTTAATTTTTAAGTTATATTTTTATTTTTGTTATCAGGCTTTTTTTGTTTATCCCTTCTTTTATCTTCCTGTTCTTCCCTCCCCATTGCCCACCATGGGAAAAATACAAAACCATTGTGACAAATCAGCCTAGTAAAACAAAACAAATTCCGACATCACTCATATTTAGAAATGTGTTTCATCCTGTATATTAGTCCATCACCTCTCCATAATGTGGGCAGCTTTCTTTATCATTGGTCCTCTGGTGTTGGGCTGGAATCAGCAACACTAGAACTTGAGGGGTAGGATTGGGTAATCTGGCTCCTGGAGGTTGCCTGTTCACTCGGGCCTTTCCTTCCTTTTGCTTTCTTGAACTCTTTTTAGATGGATGTTTCTCTGCTGTGGGACACTTCTCCACCCAGGAGGAACCCCTTGGAGCACTCGCAGAGTTTTGCTGAGGCACTGGGAGACTTGGTTGCTGTAGAACACTGTGGCACTTGGTGGTTTTTTGAGTTGGTTTCCACTGGTTCCCCTGTCCTTACTGAGGCACTCAGGGATCCTGGTATTGATGTTTGTCTGCTCCATCACTTGGGGTTTGGGATCTCCCCCTGGTATTATGCTGATGTTTTGAAAAAGGAATGAGCTTGATTAAAGAAAGCTTCCTGGAGGAGGAGAACTTTGAGCTATGATTTAAAAGGTAGTGATCTCAGTCCTAATCTATCTCACTTGGATTGAATAATAAATGTCAAAAAGCATTTGATATCAAATACTTTGTAATTTGTGGAGAATATGGGATGTGGAAAGGGAGGTAGAAGACTGTTTTCTAAATATTCTTTTTTTTTGTGAGGCAATTGGGGTTAAGTGACTTGCCCAAGGTCACAAAGCTAGTACGTGTCAAGTGTTTGGTCTGAGGCCGGATTTGAACTCAGGTCCTCCTGACTTCAGGGCTGGTGCTCTATCCACTGCGCCACCTAGCAGCCCCCCTAAATATTCTTTTAAAGCTATATTAAATTTTATAAATTACCTTGACCACATATAGCTATTCAACTAGCCTTGGCAATATCCTTGGCCTTCCTAATAGCATCTAAGTGCAAGCATCAATATTGTCATTAATACCAAGTTGTAACAGGGATTTGAGGCAGGGCTTATATTTATCAATCCTTTGTCTTTGGTTCTCTTATTGAAGGCTTTTATTTAATGATTAGATTTCTTAGGTTACTTAAATCTTAGTTTGAATATATCATCCAAAAGTTTCATTCCAATAAATCACTCTCAAATTCAGGTAATGATGAATTATTTAAGATTATGGCTTGAAATGGGAGTCTTCACAGTTTCTACTGATTTGGAAGCATTTGATTATCATCCCAGAGACTGTACAGTTTCTAAGAAACAACATTCTTACATTTGAAAAGGCTCATTACTGGCAGATTGCCAATAAAAGTGCCAGGATATTTGAACCTTTCTGGATAAAACAAAAACAAAAACATTTCAGTCAGGAATTTAAGGATGGAGAATTGCTGAAAACCAGCCCTGTTTTACCCTTGTTAAGATTCTGGGCTGATGATATGTGCTGCTGATCCTTGGTATATATTGTTGCTATTGGGCAAAATCCTAACCAGGAAGAGTTAGGAAGTAATTGGCATTAACGGAATAGCAAACTCAGAAAATTACAAGTTATAAAAACCAATACGAATGAACAACCTTTGATTTTTCAGGAATCAGATTAAAATATGAAATTGCCTTTAATTCTGTGTGTTCTGTTTCTGCTTCTATAGTGACTAATCAGAGATCAGAAAAGAGAACAGAGTATGTTAATCACACATGTTAATGTAACTGGTAGTAGTCTGAATGGGAAATCTTTAACCATTGAATAATGATTTGAAATACTATTGGAGAGATAGAATCAGAAGTTTACTGATATTCTCAGTAAAATTAAACAAGAAGACAAAAAAATTTCAGTTAAATAGAAGAGTAGCTCAAAGTTTTCTACTAAAAGGAGTTAGTAAAAGAGTCAGCATAATTTATCATGGTCTCCACAGAAAAAGAAAAGAAATAATAACAAAAAAAGAGAATATGATATTTGGTCACTTTCTTTAGTATACACATGATAAATGTAAGTAAAAAAACACCTAACATTTTATGATTATTATAGCTTATGGGCCAACTTCTCTTACAAAGGAGGAAAATAACTAATTTAACAGGAACATGACAAATTCTTCCCAACCAAGTTAGAGAGCTAGGTAGTTAGATAGCTGGAAAAAGAAAAGGATAGATAGATTTAAAAAGTCATATATCTCTTGATAATCATGGAATTCATTACAAAGGTGAACCCACAAAAGGATGGAAAATATGATTTAGGAGTATTAAATTAAAGAGGACAAAGTTTCATAGATTTCCCAGAAGACAACTACATATAATCAGTTTTCTTTAAAGAGTGAGTTGGAAGGCAACAGATATGTTGATCACTAATCATAACTAAAGATCAAATTGATTTCATATTAATGAAAACCAAACAACCAATTACCAAACTGGCTATCTTTTGAATTGGCTGTTTGTGTGCAATCCTATCGTTGACCAGATAGAACAAAGGTCACAATCGATACAAATTAGAAGAAAGAAAAATGAGAAGAAACTTCATTCAATTATGGTAGATCCAATGAAAAGTATTTGAATACAAATGTGACCCTGAAAATGAGAAATTGATAAAAATAAAAGAATAAATCTATCACTGTTGCTAAGAAAAGTTTAAGAAGGACCAGGTGCATCAACTGATGCAATTTTTTTAGACATTTAAAACTTGAAAGTGCTTAGATATTTCTACTTTATACTTCATGACTTCTATATCATTGTTATCAATGATATAGCATTCTAAAGATTTTTAAAATAATGAAAGAAATGAAATATGTTGTTCTAGTTATGAGGACCAAAAATGTCAAAGGATTGATATGCTTAATAACTTTATAGGTAGTTGGGAAGAAGAGGAGATGCTCTTACATTTATTTTTATTGGGTCATTTCTTTGTCCATATTAGTGTTTTCCCCTTGGACCATCAGTTGAATTCATCAAACATATATGAAATCTTGTGAGTAATGTATATATAGAGTAAAATAAAAATTTGTTTTTGCATGTAGTTTCCACTATTTTACTCATTTATTCTTCTTTTTTTCATATATTAAGAATTTATGCTTTGGTTGTCATAAAAATATAGCTTTACTTGTATGCTTACTGATAAGATGTCTAGGAGATTCTGATGAACAGATTTTTAAAACTAATAACATGCCATTAGATTCATGTGATGGTTAACTTTGAGATAGTAAACTCAATGCTGTAAATGCTACAACTGAAATGTATGAGGCAGAGAAAGAATATTTCTCATCTAATTCTAGGGACAGTAAGTCCCGTAGTGAAGTTCCTTTTATTGCTAACAATCTAAAAGGTAATAAATAAGTAACAGTACCTTGCTGAATTCAAGTTCGCCACAAAGGAGATAAAGAGCCACATTGTCTGAAAGATTAAGATGAAATAGGTTATTACTTAAGAAATGTTAAGGTGCTTGCAACAACTTAATTTTGTTGCACTTCTATCTGACCTGACTGCATGTTCTATACCACTAAAGAAAGTTTCATTTTTTCTTTAAACATTTTATTTAGTGAACCAATATTTAGAAACATAAAAAAATGTACAAATGCTGAGGGTCAATGAGTCACAGTTATACTAACTGGTCCATTACATTAGATGAATTGGAAAATGATTTGGTCTTGTTGTGCATGTCATGCAATAGAAGAAACCCACTCACAAAAGTGTGTGGAACGGCTTCTAGGGGTATCCTTTTTAAAATAAATCTATGCCAAAAAAATCAACTCCCAGATACAAGGAGGTAACTTCACTTTGACCTGAAAACTGACAGGAAACACAATCTATGTCAAGGCAAGTTTTGTCTAGCATCTTTACTATGAAAACTTGTTATTGAAAATTGTCAGAAGACATGTTCCTAATGTGTATGTATTTATACACACACACACACATATATATATATACATATATGTATATTTAGGTATATATAATAACAGCTGATGAGCAAGGCACAGTGTAAATTTACTCAATTTATGTCAAAAGAGACAGACAGATTTGGCCTGGAATTTTGGTTGGCAGGAGACACTGATAACAAATACTTGTTCAATAGATTCCCTTACTTGGGAAAAGACAACCCAAGAAGCTATAATGCCAGTGTACCTATAGCTGTAGCGTGGAAGTTCATGAGACTATTCAACAAAAGCGTCAATGTAACTTTGCAATTATTTTACATCCTTGATCTTTCCATGACCCTTGTAAAGCAAAGGTTCAGCATAGTTGGGAACTCTTCATCCAAAACATAAGGAATTCCAGAAGTTAAAAAAAGACATGTAGGACATTACATGAAACTCTGTGAAATATACTGACAAGGTTATAGTTACACTGACTTTGCACCAATGTCAGATATCTATGTCTTAGGAGTATTATTGTGAGTACCCTCCATACAGATGTGCAGATTCCAGCAGAGAACAACTGAAAGCAAAGTCTGGATATGATCTTATTTTTTTTAACAAGCATAACTTAATAGATATTCTTCAACAAATGACAAAGTGCTACTCAGTGAAACCATCAAGTCGGAGCTGGCCTATGCATGTTTTCTAAAATGTTGTAGATATGGCCTTCATCAACAGCTGGATAATATATTTTAAAACTGTCATTCAAAAATTAGCCTTTGAAAATAACCTTAAAAATGAGTTAGGAGCTTATTGGAGATTGTACAAGTGGCAAATAGATATTACAGCAACTATTACTGAAGAAAGGGATGATCCTCCCACCCAAATTCTCTATGCTTGTGACACTATAAAGTTTCTGAGCAGAATCACAGATAGATGCTTTGTTTCTGGAATCTCTTTGCAGCAAATGAATGAGGGGGAAAAAATTGCAAAATGTGATCCCCAAACAAGTTATTAGGAATATAGGAATATTTTAATAATGGATATTTATCCTATTTTTGCAAGTACACTTTAAGTTCAAATAATTACAAGCAACTATTAGAATTTTAATTTAAAATAACAAAATTTCATCCTATTATCTCTGCTTTCTTTGTCTTATGGATAAAAAAAGCACTGTATTGCTTGATGCAGGTTAATCCTTGGAGGTATTTTTAAGTTCTAGTATTTCTTAGTGCTTGCTGCTTGATATAATTTAATAGCCCAGAAATCATTTCAATCAGAAACCATTTCAATGCAGTTCAGGCAGTCAGTCAATAAACATTTATTAAAGACTTACTATGTGCAATGGTCCTAAGTTTTCAGGATACAAGAAGAGTCAAAAGACTGTTCCTGCCCTCATGGAGCTTATAATATAATGAGGGAGATAACAAGCAAGCAAATATGTACAAACAAAATACACACACACATATTATACATATATATGTATATATATATACATCACTTTAATTAAAAAGAGTTGGGAATGGATTCATGTAGAAAATAAGACTTAAAGCAAACCTAGGAAGCAACTATGTGGAGATGAGGAGAGCGCATTCCAGTGATGGGGGATATCCAGAGAAAATGCCTGGGATTGAGGGCTGGAGTGTCTTTTTTATGGAACAGCAAGGAGATCAGTGTCATTGGGTCGTCAGATTATAGACAAACTATTATTTTCTTATTCCTGAAAGTTTTGTCTCTCTTAATGAAACTCAAGATGAAAATAATTATTTTGGACATGATATCAAGCTAGTGACTTCTATTGAGCTTGAACTCCACTAAAGCCTGCCCTGCCCCAACCCCGATTTCCATACATATTGTTTCCCAACAATGAATCTTATATTTGTGAGATTGACAATTGAAATTGTACTTGTAGGGGCAGCTAGGTGGTACAGTGGATAGAGCACCAGCTCTCAAGTCAGGAGAACCTGAATTCATATCTGACCTCAGATATTTGATACTTACTAACTGGGAAAATCACTTTAATTCTGATTGCCTTGCCGCTCCAAAATTGATGACAAAATGACAGTGGCCAAAAGTGAAAACTGGGTGAAAACATGAAATGCTTAGGGATTGTGAATATGTTGGACTAAATACTGGATTCAAAAGTCATAGTTTTTAGTAGAACTTCTGAGGGAAAAAGGAAATATCCACATTTACGCAGTTTTCAGTGTTTTGTTTTCCTTTGCACTTGCAAATAATTTTCTTAGAAGGCATTAATGAGAAGTTAATATTAGTATTGCTATATTATTTTAATTTCAATACTAGAAAAAAGTTTACTTTGTTATGAATTCTATACTTTAGATTTCCCACATCTTTGTTTTAGACATTCTCAGTTGAGACTATGTCTTCTGCAAAGGACTGAAGTCATTTTTTTAGCATGTAATTTGTCCATATGGATCTGTCTACCTATTTTCCCATCATTACTAAGCCTTAGAAACAGATTAGTGGACTTTCACATACAGTCTGCCTGACATTAACTTCGTAGTCTTGGAAGTCAGGCTTAACTACTCTAGAATAGTGCATATTTTAGAATTTAGGAGGCAGTCCCAGTTATAGGGTACAATGAATGTATCGATTGTTCCAGAGTCTCCTTGATAATTAAAGTCTCTGTGCAAGAAAAAAAAAAAGATATTCAGTCTTTCCCCCATCTTGTCACCATAGTAACTAATATACTGTAGACAAACTAAGGAATGAGTCTAATAAGTTATAATTGTTCATTTGGGGATCCAATCATAACCATGAACAAGGATCTTTTATTTCCCCAAAACTCTACCCTCTTTTCAGAGTATCTGATTTCCAAACAATTGAGCTATAAGGTAACACTGGGCTGGAAATTAGAAGGCTGGTTTATGAATATTTCTTTCTTTTACCTACTTCTTCTTTTAGCTTTATGGATCATATTCCTCTAAATATCCACATTATGGAAGTCTTGCTCTCTTTGTCCCTTGATAACACACACATATACAGATACATATGTGCATTTGCTATTTTGTTTCAGGTTAGCATTTTTCCTTATTTGCTTACTTTTGTTTTTCTACAGTTATCCATCTATATCCATTTATCTCTAGCAATCATATCTTTTTTCTAATCTATCTATTTATCCATCATCTTTATTTTGAACAAAGATCTCTGAATAACTGAATTTCTAATGTGATGCATTATACCACCCTGTATTCCTATAACCACCTCCTATTCCCCAATAGTGTCATCAGTGTATGATTTGATGACTATTGTAGTAAATATTGTTTAGGCTCCGTTAAAAATAAAAAAAACAACAAAAGGACCTGCACTTTTTTTCCTCTAGATCTTCAGCTGAACTTTTTCAAACCAAAAAGCTGAACTCTGTCAAAGCTCTGAAGTAATGAACAAAGATCTATTTGGAGAGAATCAATTGAAATAAATAATGATAACCAGATATGATCTCACTCTTCCCAATAACCCAAGTTCCTCTATTTTCTCTCCAATGAGTCCTCCTATTTCTCCCCTTCCCTGATTTCCATTTGACTCCACATTCTTTTGGCCCATTTACAGTACTACATAGCCTTGTCCCTCAGGGACACAATCCCTCTTCCCTCCCCAATACTCTCTGGCCATGTCCCAATCAGCCCAGGCCTGGATGTGAGAATATACTCTGTCTCATTCTCTATGTCTCACAGACTGGCCAGGATCTCTCGCTCCCCTTTGCCAGGATGGGAGATGACAATGAGTGGGACCCTTCGAAAGAAATATGGTTATGTTCTTACCAGTTTCAGAATTTGGGCACCAACTCTTAGTTTATCAAGATGTTTCTGGGCAAAATTTGTACCTAAGTATGATTATTGCTAACTTAGTGAGAATTATTACAGTTTAAAATTAAATCTTTCATTTTAATTTAGACAATGCAAGTAATTCAGGAGCAATATTTGTTTCTGTTTTAACCTGAGTTTGGGCTCATGATCTTTACCTTGCCAATGACAGTTCTCTATGATCAAAGAAAGAATTAATTGATTTAGTAAGTTCAATAAATAAGAACTATCAAACTGACTGACTGGCTTCTTGTAGACCAAATAATAAGAACAGAGATTTAACTTTGCACTTTCATGTTATTTTGGACATATCATTTCACCTCTCTGAGTTTCAGTTTCCTCATCTATTAAAAAAAAAAGGTATAAGAATACATGCAATACAAAATTCTCAAAGTAGTTGGGAGAAAAACCCTTAGTAAATCTATAAGTTCTATAGAAATTTGAGCTACTCTCTACCTGGCTGCTTGTGGCCTTGTGTGTCCACTGCCCCATTGCAATGAGAAAGGCCAAACTCTATGCAGTGGAAATCAAGTGATAATGGGGGCAGCTAGGTGGTGCAGTAGATAGAGCATTGGCCCTGGAGTCAGGAGGATGTGAGTTCAAATTTGGCCTCAGACATATAACACTCACT
The DNA here is from genome assembly GCF_900497805.2 of Vombatus ursinus. Taxonomy (NCBI): domain Eukaryota; kingdom Metazoa; phylum Chordata; class Mammalia; order Diprotodontia; family Vombatidae; genus Vombatus; species Vombatus ursinus. The sequence goes on along the minus strand of NW_020954556.1, from coordinate 35,119,759 downwards.
AGCTGTGTGACTCTGGGCAAGTCACTTAACCCCAATTGCCTCAACAAAAAAAAAAATCAAGTGAAAATGGCATATAGATTGAGATGGTAGAAAATGTCCCTTATGCATTATTCAAAACTTAAATACTCTTATATAATCAGATGTTATGATTCCATTCACTATTAATACTAGATACCATTAATTAGAATGTCTGATGTTGAGGTTTAACCTCAACATTGAGGCAGCTAGGTGGTGCATAGGATAGAGTGTGATGCTAAAAGTCAGGAAGACTCATCTTCTTGAGTTCAAATCTGATCTCAGACACTTGCTAGCTGTGTTACCCTGGACAAATCACTTAACCTGGTTTGCCTCAGTTCCTCATTTATAAAATGATCTGGAGAAGGAAATGGTAAACCATTGCAGTATCTTTGCCAAGGAAACCCCAAATGGGACTATAAAGAGTCGGACATGACTGAAAAATGACTGAACAATAACAAAATGTTGAAAATAAATGTAGGTGCTCAGATATACTATACTGTGTGCAATTAGGAAAACATTTTTTCAGCTTTGTGCAGAAAGCCCACTTGCTGAGCCTTAACAAGGTCAACATAGCATTAATAACAAACAGGAATATGGAATGGTGGAAAGATTGCTGGCTTTGGAGTCAGAGGACAGGACTTCAAGTCCTCATTTTTTACTACTTGTGTGATCTCAGACAAATCAATTTGCTTAGTTTCCTTTTATCTAAAATGAAGGGCTTTGACTGAATAATGTTTAAGTCACTATCCAGATCTAAATTTCCATATTTCTTATCCACAGGTCACAAATATCCTACATTTAAAAATTTCATTTAATGCTCTTCATAGTCTGATGCCACTCTACCTTTGCTAGGCTAATCTCAGTGTACTCTCCTTTCCACCAAACTAGATGTCCTACTATATCCTATAAATTCTTTGTTGTCCTCCCTCCTTTTCTCATATCCCCTTAGTGTTTTGAATCCCTACTCATCTTTAACCCATTTATCTGTTATGACATCCCACTTTGTCTTCACTTAGCTCTTCCTTTGCTTCTCTCGTATTACCTTATCCCTTGGTTTTAATCTTCAAACATCTCCACTTATCTGATGGTTTGGATTCTGCCAACCAACTTCATTTCCTTGATATTCTTTCTTATTTGTGTTTTTCTGACACTACACTCTTCTGTTTTGTTGGCTACTAACTGTCCACTCCTTCTCAGTCTTTTTTGCTGGTTCATTATTCATATCATGCTTAATAACAGTGTGTATTTCCCAAGGTTCTGTCCTGATCTTCTACTTCATATTCTGTCTCTGATGTTACCTAGACTCCTGGATTTAGTGATCATTTCTATGCAGATGACTATCACCCTATATATGGCTCCAATCTTTACCCTAAAATTTTGTTCTTTAGTCCCAAATTGCCTACTAAACATTTCATACTGGGTGTCCTAGAAGTATCTTAAGCTAAACATGCCCAAAACTGAACTCATTATCTGTCCCCTTACATTCCCTCCTCGTCCAAACTTCCCTATTCCTACCCAAAACATTGTCATCCTTTTATTCTCCCAGTTTTGCAGTCTCAGAATTATCCTTCTCTCTTCACCCTTTATCACTTTAAATATCTGATAAATTGCCAAATCCTGATGCTTCTACTTTCATATCTGACCCCTTCTCTCTCCTTATACAGGCACTGACTTCCACTTTTGTCATCTCTAACCCAATTTATTGGAACAGTCTCCTAATTGATCTCCCTGCCTCAAATCCCTCATCAAGCTAATCCATCCAAAGTATTTTCCCTAAACACAGATCTGATCATGTATCTCCAGGACTCAAAGAACTCTTTTTTTTATTGCCTCTAGAATAATATAGAAATTGCTCTGTGTAGCTTTTAAAGCCTTACAAAACCCAGCCCCAACATTATCTTTCTAGACTCACTGGATGCTATTCCTTCTCTCATATTCTGTGATCCAGCTAGATTGACTTCCCCTCTGTTCCTTGCACATAGAACTACATGTATAATATTTTAATCTTTTAGCTGGTGGTACCAAATGCCTAAAATATACCCCCTCATTTTTACTTCTGAGTCCCTCTGATTCTTTCAGTTGCAGTTCAAATACCATCTTCTCCATGAAACCTTTCCTGATTCTCCCAAATGCTATTGCCTTCCCTTCCAAACCCCATGTATTTAATTACTTTGTCAGTCAGTCAACTAACATTACTTAAGTGGTCCAGTGAATAAACTGAGCTGGGAATGAAGTGGGTAATAAGGTGAGATAGTTATTATTTCCTTAATTAGAGGAGGTTTTACAAAAAACATCGATTAAGTAATTTTTCTATTATATAACTAACTTTTGACAGAACTATGTCAGCTGATTCCTGTTCTAGCGATCTTTCAATTATGCTATGACATAGATCATATCTTGTGATCAATGACCTGAGATAAAAGTAAATTCTTTACTCATGAAGACTGTTTCGCTTCCATGGATAAGCCAAATATTTATTCATTCTTTGAATTTCAGATATGCTTCAGAGGAAGAAAAACTATATGTTCTATATAGATAGGTGCATGTTTTGGTGCTGGATAAAAATGTTCCGTCTTTTTAAATAGGATACTGTGGATTATATAACTTTCATTGATTCTTGGGCAATTTTTTTGTGTGTAATTCATATGTCTCACTCCTTAGGCAATTCTATTTCTTTTCTCAGAATGGCTGTGCATCAGTGTTTTGAGCAGGGGACCACAAGCAAAAGTTTTTTTTTTTTTTTTTAAGGTTCAAGAAGATAGTTTGTGCCCCCTCACACATACATACATTTACAGGAGTATGATTTTTATTCTTTCATGAGCAAAGTACATGGAAGGTAGAAGGAAAAAAAATACATGTCATTTTTCTTGCCTGTACTTCTAGGTGCTTGTTTCTAAAGCAAGTGACAGCTAGAATGGAGACTTTCCTTTCACACCTCCAAAACCCCTTTCTATAGTATTAATGAGATTCCTTCACAAATGTAATTCAGCACTATCTACCTGCAGGTTTGTCTTTCGTGGGACTTGGAGAAAAAGAGAAGTCAGGTAGCTATCTATGCCAAATAAGAAGTATTTTTTTCCTCAATAGAGATAGTTACCGATGAAAAGTATTTCAATTGTTCTGTTTTTACTATATTCCAAGTGGGAGGTTTTGATTTTTTTTTTCACTGCAAACTTGTAGAGTAGTAATAGTGAATAGAGATAATGTTTGGGAGAAGGAATTTGGAAATTTGGCAGGAATTGAAGAAAACTGGAAAAAAAAACTGTCTCCAGATTCTTATATTAGCTCACAATCTACTTCTGGATTATGAACAAATTGGGATCTAGAAGAAATTAAGGAAAATATGAAATAATTAAGGAAGGTAAAGGAAGACTGACTAGGGGATAGACCCAGAAGAGGTAGATTACAGAAGATAGTTGGCAAAATAAGGCAGCATAAGTAAGAAAAGGTAAGTGGAACAAATTCTGGGTTAAATAGCGTGGTGGAATGGATTAGAGTTAGGGTAAATTGAGTGAAAATGCTTTAATATTATAACAATTATTGGTTGTAAAAAAATAATGTTACTCGGTATTTAGGGTTGACATGTCAAAAATCAACACATTATATGTTCTGAAAATCTCAACAATTATGAATAGTAGGAAAAATTGTGCAGTGGCATTCACTGAATGTGTATAGTTGTATTTCTGCTCAAATTGGGTGACTGTTATCTGTGTTCAAAGAGCAGCCTTTCCATGTTCCATGATTTTAGAGATAATGAAGAGCTCCTGAAGAAACAGAAAAAAGCTTCAATAGGAAAAAAGGGGAGAGGTTTCTGAAATGGAGGAGGGGAGACTTTGCACTTGTCAAATGGCAGAAAATGGAAGAGAAGAAAAAGGAAAGAGTAAAATTAAAGTGTAAAAACAGATTTTAGGCTCTTCTTGAAGAAGAGGTAACTTAATACTCTGAAGAAGAACTATTTAAAGAAGAAGAAGAAGAAGAAGAAGAAGAAGAAAAGGTGATGATTCACCTCTCAGAGGTACTCAGGTAGCTAACTTCATGACAAAAATAGAGAGGTCTGTTGTTTTCCTGGCCCATCACCACACAGAACCTTCCAAGATATATCAAAATGGATGACAATTAATTTGGTGATTAATGAGGAATCAAATAACACTTCCAGAAGTAACTTAAGAAATACCAGCAATGATTATGATGTCTTGGTGAAGAAACTGAAGATTACAGGGGTATAAGTTGTGTTTTCTCTTCTTTTCCTCATTGAAGACAAGGGTTACATAGGGGAAAAAAAAAGGTTGATTTGTAAAATGAAGAGTTGACTAAGAAGGTGCTACCTGAGAATGGGATTTGGATTTTGGATGATAGTTTATGATATAGGATTGGTCGATTCTTGATTAGAGAAGAAAACAGCAGCAGGAGTAGCTAGAAATGTATAGAAAGAATCCAATAAAGGATCCAGCTAAATGGTAAAGTGGATAGAGTGCTTGGCCTAGAGTCAGGAAGACCCAAGTTTAAATCTGGCCTCAACCAGTGACTAGCCATGTGACTCTGGGCAAGTGAAATAACCTCTGTCTGCCTCAATTTCCTCAACTCTAATGTGGGGAAAATAACAACCTGTATCTTGACATATACTAGCTGTATGCCTTGGAATAAGTCACTTGAACTCTCAGTGTCCCACAAACACCTATGAATATAAGATTTTAAAAGTTAATTATCTCCATTAGTTAAGCAAGTCTGGTTTATGAAGTATAGATTTAAAAAGAACCACAAAAGAGATGGGAATAAGTGAAATATTATACACATCTTTATCAAGAAGAGAGGTGACTCTTTTCTACTAAACAAATACAACAAATTTTAATGACAAGATATATGTGTTTGATTATGTTAAAATGAAAATTATGTAAATAAAAGCAATATAATCAAAATCAAAAGGAAAATAGAACATTGGAGGAAATGTTTGTGAATTTCTAACATGACAACTTCTCTGTGATTGCAAGTGGCTAGAATAAATCAAAAAATAAGATATTTAAGTATCTATTATAAGCCATGCATTGTGATAAGCACTTGAGATACAAAGGCAAAAAGAAAATAGTCTCTGTCTTCAAGGAGCTTATGTGCTATCACAGGAGCCAACACTTACATAGGAATATATATGTAGCAAATATGTATTTTGTGTGTATATGTGTGCATATACACACATATATATTATATAATATTCATTATATATTATATATGTGTGTTGACTCTTCTGTTAGCATGTAAGTTTCTTGAAGTTAGGGATTATTTTGGGGTGTTTATGTGTGTATACATACACAGAGTTAGGAGAATCAGAAAAGACATCATATAGAAGATGATGCTTAAGTTGATTCTCAAAGGAAATCAAGAATTTGAAAAGACCAAAGTAAAGAAGAACTAGATTTCATGCATGGACAAAAGCCAATAAAATAGCAAGGAGAGATAAGTAATGGAGTGTGGTGTGTGAGGAAAGTATACCAGCATGGCTAGACTGTAGAGAGCCTGAAGGGAAATTATGTATAAGAAGACTGGAATGGGCTAGTGAATAGATTTAAGTTTTGAATAGAGGAGATTATATAAAATCCAAGAGGCAATGAAGAATCATTGGAGTTTATTGAGGAAGGTGGTGACCTGACCTGACCTATATTTTAGAACTTAATGGGTCAATCTTACAGCATTGGATGAAGCACATAAAGGCTAAGTGACTTTCCCAGAGTCACATACTTATGCAAATTGTCAGATGTGAGTTTAGAATGCATGTCTTCCTAATTTTAAACTTAACATTTATGTTTTATGAACAGAAGTTTGCTAATTGTCACTTGCAGACATGTTCAGTTTTTAAATCATAGATTATCAAGGAAAAGCAAGCTAAATTATTTTTGTGATCCCACCTCACAAAGTTAGCATAATTAAATACATTTCAACTCAAGGATGGATAGAGTTATAGAGAAATAAATTTATTCATTTATTGATATTGGAATGGAGAACCAGTAAAATATTTATGGAAAGCACCCAGGCAGTTCACTATGTGAGACTTCATGGACTCCCATATCATACTGTTGACTCATATTGAGGTTGCAGTCCACTAAAACTCTCACATCTTTTTTACATGAACTTCTGTTTAGTCTTGCCCCTCACAACTTGACCTCATGAATTTGATCTTTTCAACTCAATTGTAAAATTTTATCACAAACAGAATTTCAAATTCTAAGTTGTTCAGATAACTATGTATAATGTTTCTAAAATCCAGTATGGCTTCTTAGCTTTGTGCCATTTTCAGACACAATCATCCTGTTATCTATGAATTTGTCCAAGTTATTTATAAACAATCTTAAGCAAGGTCAAATACAGGTTGACCCCAGGGACACTCCATTGAAGACTTCCTTTCTAGTTGACAGTAAGTCATTCATGGTTATTTTTTTTTCTATCTAGTTATTCACTTTTGTCTTTGAATTCCCAGAGGCTAGTGCAACCCCTAGCACAAAGTCAGTGCTTAATAAATGGTTGCTGACTAACTTGTTGACTTGAATCAAGCAATTCAATCATTTAGTTCACATGGCTTCATCATGTCCATGAAAATGGCATGGAACTATTAAAAGGAAACCCCTATGCTAAAAACAAGTAGCCTGACATAAACACCTCACTTTACAGATGAGGAAACTGAAACCTAGCCAACAGAAACAGTTGGATAAAGGTCAGCTAGCAACTTAGTGGGAGACTTGGCACTGGAACCCTTCTCTCCTAATCCATAGTATCAATTGTTACTGTAGCTAGGAGTCAAAACTAGGAGAACTGATGTTTCAGAACTACTTCCATATCTATTTATCTATCTATCTGTGTATCTATCTACATATATTCATTTATACAAAGACAAATTTATAATACACACAAATGCATACATATGTATAAATACATAACATATATACACACAAACACACAATGTACACAGATACACACATATATCCATTATAATAAAATAGGAGGAAAAACTATTGGCATGCAATGATATTTTTTAGTTTTTTTCCCCAATTACATGTCAGGACAATTTATAGCATTCATTTTTACAAAATATTGAGTTCCAAATTTTCCCCCTCCCTCCTCCCACTCCCTTCTTTTTAAAATGGTAGGCAATTTGACATAAGTTATACATGTGTTATCATGAAATATATTTTCATATTAGTCACAGTTGTGAAAGAAGAAACAGATAAAAAGGAAAAAAATTTTTAAAAAGATTAAAGTAAATGAAAAAAATATTTTTCCATTTGCATTCATAGTACATCAGTTTTTTATCTAGATGTGGATAGCATTTTCCTTTGGGAATTCTTTGTACTTATCTTGGATCATTGTGTTGCTGAGAAGAACTGAGTCATTCATAGTTGATCATCACACAATGTTGCTGATACTGAGTACAGTGTTTTCCTGGTTCTGCTCATTTCACTTTGCATCAGTTTGTACAAGTCATTCCAGGTTCTTCTGAAATCTGCCTGTTCATCATTTCTTACTGCATAATATGTTCCATTACATTCATATACCACAGCTTGTTCAGCCATTCCCCAATTGATGGGGATGCACTCAATTTCCAATATTTTGCCACCACAAAAAAGTTGCAATAAATATTTTTACACACTTAAGTTCCTTTCCCTTTTATTTGATCTCTTTGGCATACAGATGGAGTAGTAATATTGCAGGATCAAAGGGGGTATGCACAGTTGGATAGCATTTTGTGTATAGTTCCAAATTGCTTTCCAGAATGGTTGGGATCAGTTCATAACTCCACCAACAATGCATTAATGTTAATCTTCTCCAACATTTATCATTTTCCTTTTCTGTCATATTAGCCAACCTGATAGAAGTGAAATGGTCCCTCAGATTTGTTTTAATTTGCATTTCTCTAATTAATGGTGATTTAGAACATTTTTTCAAATTACCATATATAGCATTAATTTCTTCATCTGAAAACTGCCTGTTCCTATCTTTTGACCATTTATCAGTTAGAGGATGTTCTGTATCCTTAGAAATTTGACACAGTTCTCTATATATTTGAGAAATGAGGCCTTTATCAGACACATTTGTGAATTCATCTGACCCTAGAGATTTTTTTTAGGGAGTTCATTGATGGCTTGTTCAATTTCTTTTTCTAAAATGGGGTTTTTAAGTATTTCATTTCCTCTTCTATTAATCTGGGAAATTTATCTTTTTGTAAAAAATTTATCCACTTTACTTAGATTGTGAAATTTATTGGCATAGAGTTGAGAGAAATAACTCCTAAATATTGTTTTAATTTACTCTTCATTTGTGGCAAATTCACCCTTTTCATTTTTGATACTGGTAATTTCATTTTCTTTTTTTTAATCAAATTAACCAAAGTTTATCTATTTTATTGTCTTTTTCCCCCCAGAAAAACAGTTCTTGTAATTCTTGAGAACTATATCTCTATTAGGGCAGTTAGAAGGAGTATATTTAGACAGAGAGTGTGGATAAAAGTTGACTTTGATGTGATGAGTAAAAATAATTAAGGTGTAAAAAAAGATTGTACTAGAAGAAGAAGGAGGGAGGCCAAATGGCATAAATTACATCACATGAAGAGGCATAAAAGACCTATTACAGTAGAGGGAAAGAAGGGAGGGGATGAGCGTTGTTTGAACTTTACTCTCATTGGATTTGGTTCAAAGAGGGAATAACATACACACTTAGTTGGGTAAAAAACAAATCTATCTTACTTTAAAGGGAATTAGGAGGGGAAGGAGAAAAGGTGGGAGACTGATAGAAGGGAAGGCAGATTCAGGGAGGAGGCAATGGTCAGAATAAAAATTCTGGTGAGGAGGGATAGGGTAAAAAGAGAATGAGAGAAAAGTAGAAACAGGGGAAATAAGATGAAGGGAAATACACAATTATTCCAAGGTCTTTGGTTAAAATATTATTTCACCTCATCTTTTTGCTGGTTCTGCTGTTCCAGGATTTGTTTGGAGGCACTACTTTATGGTTATTTGGAGATGAATATGGAAGAGTACTTCAAATAGACATGTGCATAATTTGGAATGTGACATAACAATTGTATTTCTTTCTTAAATTTTATCATGTTGTTATCTATTTTCCATCTTTATTCTATCAACAAAGATAATTGTACTGTTTCTTATTTATCTAAGCACCTACCACTTCTTTTAATATAATAGATTCATCTATACTTACTAAATAAAATTCTATTTTGAGAGATTATTAAATATATATTTACTTTTTAGTTTTATTTTAAAATTCCTTTGGCTTTAAAGTTGACATCCTTCCATTATTTCTTTTATTTACGGTCATCATTGAGTCTTTCATGGTCCACCTATATTACCATTTCCGTAATACTATTTTTTCACCAGTTAACTGGAGAACTCTCTTGAAGCCATAGGGATATATCAAAATGACAGCTTCTCAGAATGACATTTTTTCTCCTATCAACACATCTCCTCAGTATCTGGTAGCCTCTCTCAAGACTGACAGAAGAAAGCTGTAACCACACACAACTGGGGAAATTTGTAGTTCCTGAAGGCATTGCTTTATAATAAGCTTCTATAATCTAAAGGCTTAATTGTCATTGCATCACATGTTTTCTGTCAAGAAAAGCAAATTACTTGACCTGATAAGTTTCATACTGTATTTAAAAATGAAGAGAAAAATCAACCTTGTGAATTGAAGAAAACTTCAGAGTAAATCCAAATGACAGTCTCTTTTTCTCTTTCCTTCTCCCTCCTACCCCACACCCAGCACTTACTACCTTGTAATTCCTCTGTCATAATATCCTTTTGGAAATAACAATGCTGCCAAAAGCTGTTAGGATATTAAAGTGGAGGATTTATTAAGTAACTGAGATATATTTTAAAAGGAAGCAGAAAAATGAATAAATATCAAATGAGTGCTAAGGAATCCATTTTTTAAAATACATTTATGGAGAACAAGGTAAATTACTTATTTGAATGAGAGAGTTCAGTATCAAATTGCATTCATGATATTTATTTCCATTTAAATTTTGGCTTGATTGTCAATCAATAAACATGTTTGAAGTATATGACAGCAAACATGTGATGGCAATTCTGCTAAGCACTGAGGATACAAAGGAAGGAAAAAAAAACATTCCTTGCTTGCACGTTTCTTATAGTCTAATGGGAGGGACAACATGAAAACAACTATGTACACAAAAGAGATACACAGTTTTAACTGGGGAATTGATAAACTACAAGAGAGGGCATTGGGGTATGAAAGGCATGACATCAAGCTGTTTCAGTCAAAGTCTCAGGTCCAGTACTCAGAGACTGCATGGTCTCTTCTCCTTGGCTTTCCACTATATCTTCTTTTTAGTTGCTCATGGAGGACTATCACTTAGCAAGAATCAGAAGGATAATCCTATTGAAAACAGCCACATGAAGAAAGCCAGCTTAAAGGTATTCACCAAATCTTTCCCCAGAGAAGGATTACCAAGAGCCATTGACATATGCACATATATGTGCCATTTGCACATAGAGAACAAGTGTGGGCATAAACATACTTTTATCTAGTTATTCAGAAAACATATTAAGTGCCTACTAAGTGTAGAGTATGGTGTTATGTAAATAAGAAATGATCCCCACTCTTAAAAATTTTATAAATTATTATATAAATTGGCATGTACAGGTATATACACACACACACATATATACATATACCTATACATACATACATACATGCATGCATGCATGCATATACACACACATATATGGGTGTATATATATATATATACCTATATATGCATACATACATATATACACACATATATATGTATGTATATATGTGTGTGTGTATATATATATATATATATCTATATACAAATAACCTGTGATTTTATTCAGCACAGAGAACTCCTGTCATGGAAACTTCCTTCAGTAAAGCCCATCCCATCCCATGTATGACTTAATAGCTGAATCCTAAAGAGTTTTTTGAAGTCCAGAAAATTTGAATGACTTGCTTGGCTTCACACAAATGGTAGCTATCATTTAAAGTCTTCCTTACCTATGAAAAACTGGTCTAAATCATTATTGATTAGAGAAACACAGATTAAAACAACTCTGAGGTACCTTCTCATACTTATCAGATTGGTTAAAATGGTAGAAGAAGAAAATGACAAATGTTGAAAGGGATGTGGAAACATTTTGACACTGATATAGTTTTGAGGGAATTGGTAATTGATCCAATCATTTTGGAAAATGATTTGGAATAATGCCCAAAGAGTTAAAAAAAAAACTCTATACCCTTTGACCCAGTAATATCACAACCAGATCTGTTTCCCAAGGAGTTCAAATAAAAAGAAAAAAGAACCTATATGTTCTAAAATATGTCTAGCAGCTGTCTTTGTGGTAGAAAAGAATTAGAAATTGAGGGGATAACCATCACTTGGGGAATGGCTAATAAGTTGTGATTTATGATTGTGATGGAAAACTACTGGTGTTGTAAGAAATATGAGCAGGTTGATTCTAGAAAAACATCAAAAAACTTTCATGAAATAATGCATAGTGAAATGAGCAGAATCAAGAGAATGTTTTACACAGTAACAGTATTACTATTCAAAGATTAACTGTGAATGGCTATACTATTCTGAGCAATATGATCATTTAAATCAACTACAAAGGACTTATGAAAGAAAATGCTATCATTTCCAGAGATAGAAACTGATATATGGAAGTATGTATTATTGTATGGCTCCACATATACATACATATACATACATATATATGTACATACATACATACATACATGCACACACACATAATGTTTGCTTTTTCTAATGTGGGGCTGGAAGGAAGGGAGGGAGGTAACTTAGAGCTCAAAATGTAACAAAAATAAATTAATTAAAAACAAATAAAAAAGTCCTCTTTACCCTGTCAGAACTCTTTTCATTATTTCGTTATGATATGTTGTTATTTCTATAAATATGTATTTTCTGCTCCTTTTTATTTATATTTCAGTTATTTGTTAATTGAAAAAGATCAGAGTCTGGTGATGAATTATCTTATACAAGGAACAGCAAGGAGACCAGTATCAGCAAATCCAAGAGTATGTAGTGGGTTTAAGGTACAAGAAGACAAGAAAGAAAATGGGGGGGAAGATAGAAAAGTGTTTGAAAGTCAAATGGAGAACTTTATATTTGATCCTGGAGGTGATGGAGAATCATTGGAGTTTATTATGTCGGGGAAGGACTGGGTCAGAACTGCACTTTAGAAAAACACTTTGAACGGGTGGAGGATGGACTAGAGCAAAGAGAGATTTGTGATAGGGAGACCAACAAGGTTTGGATCTGTAAAGCTTGAACTTTCAGTTTATATCTGGACTCTAAGGCACTTTGCTTATAAGTGACATGTGCCATTACCTTGGGGGTGATTGTTCTTTTATTATGACTTCAGGTTCTGAAAAGCCCAGCTCCACTTATATGTAATTAAGAGGTAAATATCATAGGAGCCTGTTCTACTTATCTATATACATGCTTATATACTTATCTATATACTTATCTATCTATACTTATCTATATCCTACCTAACCTCAGCATAACATAACCTGCCTGAGGACAGAGACTTTTTCATTTGTGTTTTTCTTCCCTGTGCCTAGGACATTGTATTTTTCTACTTAATGACAAAAAGATTAAGCATTAAAAAATTCATTCATATTAACACTGTTGATTCTTCTAATAGATGATCTCTATATTTGACTTCTGAGACATTACATTCTCTTATATCTCCTCATGCTACTCTAACTGCTTCTTCTCTAGCTGTCCATCCTCTTTGCTTGTTCTGAGATGCTCATTTTTCTCCAAGGTTTTTTTGCTTGACCCTCCCCTCTCCTCTCATATCATCTCCTCAACTCCTCTCTCCTTTCCTTCCTCTCCCCTCCCCTTTCCTCTATTTTTCTTTCTCTTTTTTATCTTTCAACCACTATACAGGTAGAACTTAAAAATAAGTGAAAGAGTGAATTGAATAGAGGAGACAATCTGCTGGAGAAGACAAGATGGATTTAGATAACTTATGCATGCATAGTGGTTTGTTGTGATAAATGTGCCCTCAATAAATGAGATAGAAGTGAAAGAGTAAATAGTGACAGATAGCATCAGGATTATGTGAGCTGAGGAGGTGAGGAGAAAAGGGAACTCTAGCAATTTGGAACTATGCCCAAAGGACTATAAAAATGTGCATACCCAATATCACTTCTAGGGCTATATCCCAAAGAGATCATAAAAACAGGAAAAGGACCCACATGTTCAAAATATTTACAGCAGCTCTTTCTGTGGTGGCAAAGAACTGGGAAGTGAGGGGATGACCAACAGTTGGGGAATGGCTGAACAATTTGTGTATATGAGTGTAATGGAATACTATTTTACTATAAGAAATGATGAGCAGGCAGACTTCAAAAAAAACCTGGAAAGAAATATATGAACTGATGCTGAGTGAAATGAACAGAATCAGAACACTGTCACAGTAACAGTCACATTGTGCAATGACTGACTTTGATAGACTTAGCTCTTTTCAGCAATGCAAAAGTCTAATACAACTCCAAAGACTCATGATGGAAAATGCTATCCACATCCAGAAAAAAGAATCATGGAGTCTGAATGCAGGTGGAAGCATACTATTTGCTCTCTTTTTTTTTGTTGTTGTTTTGTTTTATTTCTTCTTTCTTGTGGTTCCTTCCATTAGTTCTAATTCTTCTATACATCATGACTAATGTGAAATTATGCTTAATATGAATCTGTAAGTAGAGCCTACATCAGATTACACACCATCTTGGGGAGGGGGGAGGAGGAAGAGGAGGAGGGGAAGAAAGTTTAAAACTCAAAATCTTATGGAAATGAATGTTGAAAACTGAAAATAAATAAATTATTTAAAAAAAACAAAAAGGGAACTCTCAGCAAATGATCTCAATTTATGAGTTCTCAAAATATGAGACAGGTTTCTCAGCTAAGAGGGTGCAAAGGAACAGTACTCACGATAGTTTTGAGGAGGGATGTGAAGGTCTGGAAAAGCGAGGTGGATAGTGAGTTAATTAAAGATGTGTAAAAGGATTGCCTTGCAGCAGTGAGGTCCCTGTTGAGGTTACATGAAATAAATTTGTAGTGGATCCAGTGAGCATGGTTTAATGATTTTTCTCCTACTATATAATGATCCTAACCATGTTGTCATCATTTTTTATCACCAACTTTTAGCTTTTCTTCAACACTTATATCTGATCAGTTTTTATGACCTGTCAGATCCATATTAACGATATATTATTTTCTTTTCCTACTGTGACCAACCCTTCTAGTGTAGCCACCCTTCACCAAATATATCTAGATTACAGCAAAATGCTTCTAGGAAATATTCCAACCTCCATGCATTTCATCCACAAAAATAATCAACCCTTCATACCAAATGCCAGAATAAGCTTCCTCATGCCTAGAGGTTGATGACACTTTTCTTCTGAAATATATCTCCCCTTTTAGAGAAGGAAGAACAGTAACAGCACTGAGAAGATGTAGCAATTCTTTTTTTTTTTAATTGAGCTTCTAAGAAATGTGATTATTCCCAACTTTAATTTGATATGTCTACCAATGCTTTGGGCCATCCTCTATTAATGACAAAGTCTCCCAATTTTACTATTTTTTGAACCTATATATTCCTTCTTCCAAAGTTACTTACATTTTAAGCCTTGTCTCTAAAAGTAGAATAAAAATTTTGCCATTCCTACATATTGATGAAATATCAATTATCAATGACTAGATGTAGTTGTTTTGATGAGCAGATATTTTGAGGTATTTCTGAAATCAGAAAGAAATAGGTAATTGCCTATTTTGCATAGGCATAAGGTCAAAACTAGCAACACCAGGTAGGTCAAGGTTATATTTCTTTGGATTTGAATTTGAGAATCTGTCTGTGTGCTTTGGGGTTATTTGACACAGTAAATGTCCATCATTTTAAGAGAAATGATTCATATCAGCCAAATGTAATGATAGCAGTTACAAGCCCCCTGAAAATCACTGATATAATCTTTCAAAAGCATTTTGAGGCCATTAATAGAGGAACAGTCAGTACATGCTAGTATTTCCTTTTGCTGAATTTGGATGCTCAATTGAAAAGTCAATCTTTTCTGTGTAGCCTTCTAGGAAATGGTATGACACACTAGCTGAGAAATTTATAGTACCACGTTATCAGCTCAGCAGGTTCTGAAATTGAAGAAAGAGGGAAGTATCCAAATTTTTTGAAATGCCTGCTTCATCTTAAGCTAAATGTAAATATTTCAGATGATGATTCTGTTTCCTTTTATATAAAAGGAGCTGAAAAAGGGAAGAAAGTAAGCAAAGAATATAGAAAGGAAGGAAAGAAGAAAAAAAGAAGAGAGGAAGAAAAAAGAAAGGAAGAAAAAAGAGAAAGGATGGAGAAGAAAGGAAGGAAGGAAGAAATTAAGGAAGGAAGGAAGCAAGGAAAAATCATGAATTAGAAGCTTCTTTTCCATAGCTAACTCCTTCCTGTTGGAATTAGTGGCCTCATGCTACTTCCAGACTGATCAGAGCCTTTCATGTGTTTACCTCCCTATTACCTCTAAGATTCAATAAAAATTTCTCTGTTTGACCTTGTGAACTCTTCACAACCCACCTTCTTCTTATCCTGCCAGTCATCTTACACATCTCCCTCCTTCAAGAGCTCTGAGATTCGCCTGCACTGGTCTTTTTGCTGTTTGTCACACATCACACTATATATCCTATAGCCACTGTGCCTAGAATACTCTCCTTTGTCATGTCCTAAAGATCCCTGGCTTTCTTTAAGACTCAGCTCAGATCTTGCCTTTGCAGGAGATCTTTCCTGGTCCTCTCAGGACTACTGCATAAGAGATACAGAAATAGTAGAAGGAAGGTAACCTTAAAGGATAAGGCATTACAAAAGGGGGAGTAAAAAAATATCCCTGACTCAAAAAGCCTGCATCCTAATGGAGGGGGTGACTTCTAAAAAAAAAATCTTTTTGAGGCAGGGACTTTTTTTTTCTTTGTGTCCCCACTGCCTGGCTCAGTTCTGGGCCCATACTACATGTTTAATTCTTACTTGTTGATTGCTTGATTAATTTTACTGAGTATTCCCATAATCTGAACCAATCTAACCTTCTTCCTTCTTTTCCCTCCCTCCTTTCTGTCCTTGTTCTCAAGGCTTTTTCACTGTGGTTGGAGGAACAGTACACATTCATATAAGGTAGTTACCATTCACAAAAGGCTTTTGGTAAGTGACTGACACAGTAAGTGACCAAATTTCCTCAATGAAGTGCTATACAGACTGGAAGTGCCTCCTCAGGAGTTGCCTTGTCCTAGTACCTCAGATTCATCATCCGCTTCCTATCAACTGATGGATGTTTACTGCTACTTGCCTGGAAGTGGTTTGTATACTAGCCCAGCATTAAAAAAATTAATAATAAAATTAAAAAATATTTCTAGCTATAGTTCTGTTCATGCCAGATTTAAGGAGTTTAAACTTCATTCAGTAAGAATTTGTAAACCTACGAAGTGAGCATGAGGAGGGAAATATTCGAATACTTAGGTTTATATATGGCCATGCCATTCCCCTTATCCAAGAGTTTCCCAAAGCTATAGCAGCTGTGGGTTGCACTCGATAGGAAGCTGGAACTAGAGTCAGGAAAACCTGCATTCAAATCCAACCTCAGGTATTTCTGTTTCTGTGACCTTGTGTAGGTCACTTATCCTGTCTCCCTCAGTTTCCTCATCTGTAAAATGGGAATAATAATAAGACCTTCCAAAGGGTTATTGTAAGGTGTTAAAAAGTTATTGTGAGGATAAAATTATATATTTTTAAAGTGCTTTGCAAACCTTAAAATGTGCTTTTATAAAACATTCGTTTTTAATATTAATAACCCAGGGGTTCACATAATAGATTTCAGCGTATCCATGAAATTAGATTGGAAACAAGTTATGTTTTATTTTCACTTTATTTTAACCTCTAATTGAAAATGAGCATTTTCCTTAATTATTTAAAAGCATTCTGTGGAGGGGTCCATAAGGTTTTACTAGATTATATAAAAGGGTCCATGGCACAAAAATTTATTAAGGACTTCTAATCCAATGATAAAATTTAAACTTTATATCCTATCATTTTAAACCCTAAACATTTTAGCTCTAATCTACCTTTCTATCTGGTCTTATTACAAAATTTCCCTTTATTCACTCTACATTTCAGCCAAACTGAAATCATAACCTATCTGTTAGGACATTAATACCTATTAGTACCTCTTAGTCCTATGCTCTCCTAACTTAACATATCTCTACAGATCATGCACTCCTTCTGGGACTTTGCTTATTGAAAATTCTTAACTCTTCCTTCAAAGGCCAGCTCAGGTGTCACCACCTCATGAAACATTCTCTGCTACCCTCTGGTGAATGTTATCTCTCTTTCCTTAGGTTTGCCTTATCACATTCTACCATGCATCTTTCTACTTATTTCTGTACATGACTTCTTCTCCCTTCCAAATAAGATTGTAAGCTTTTTACTAGCTAAGACTTACTTTCAGTTTTTTTTTTTTAACTTCAGGATAGGATGTTGACAATGATTATGACATTTTCATGCAGAAATTTAATCAATTAAAATTCATTGCAAAAATTAGGAGACAGAAGAAGCCTTAAAACTGCCTTAGTCAGAGAACACTATTTATTTTCCTGAAAGAGAAATATGACAGGCAAGGGAAACACAAATGTAGAAAAAAATACTCATGCATAAATTCTTATGGGAAAGATAGTAGAAGATTTTGAACAGTGTCACTACATAAAATAGTGAGAAGGAATAGAAGGAAACAGTAGTTAAAGCATCCATGGCAAATGATCTGGCTAAGCAAAGGACTAGGCAAAAGAATGAAACTGTCAAGAAAAAAAGTAGTTAAAATTGAAAAAGACCTCTATTGGGTTCCTCAAAGCACATTCATTATGGATACCTATTATGCCTCCTGAGAAGACTAGAGATAGTTAGAAAAATATAAACTGGTTAAAGAGCTTTCTGGAATTTCTAATGAAACGAATGATTGAATGAATGAATGAAATGGTCCTGAGGTTTCATCTTAGCCATTCAGAATATTGTGGACTTGATCCAATATGTAGTTTGTGCCTGTGTGTGTGTGTGTGTGTGTGTGTGTGTGTGTGTGTGTATGTGTGTGTATCTATATAACTAACAGCTATGCCCAGTCTCAGAAGCAACTGATTGGTTCAGCAATTGTTTGAAAGAGCAGATACTAGTGTCCTGAGAGAAGGTTTTGTATTTAAATGAAAGAACAATTATTCCTACTGTTTTAATGAACAAATTGCTTTTGACTTCACATGGAATTCCTTGTTACAACTAGGGCACTATTTAACTTTTAGACAGATTTTTGTTGTTAACCAGTCATTTCAGTTGTGTTCAAGTCTTCATGACCCCATTTGGGGTTTTCTAGGCAAGAAAACTGGAGTGGTTTGCCATTTCCTTCAGCTCAATTTACAGGTGAGAAAACTGAGGTAAACAGGATTAAGTGACTTGCCCAAGGTCACACAGCTAGTGTTTGAGGCTGGATTCGAACTCAGGAAGGTGAGTCTTCCTGACTTCAGGCCTGAAACTCCATCCACTGCAACAACTAGCTGCCCCTTTAGAAAGATAATGCCTTGTAGATGGACAGACTTGCAGCCTTCTCCCAGGTTGTCAGCTGCAAAGGATTGCAATCTTCCACCATCCTTTGACATCACTGGCATAGGACTGTTCTCTGGTATGGTCCTCCTTTCCCTTCTTTGGGAGCATAGGATTCCAGATTTAGAGCTACAAGTGGCCTCAGAAAGCATCTAGTCCAACCTCTTCATATTATAGAGGAAGAAATTGAGCCCAGATAAGTTAAATAAATTTAAGGAATCCTAGAGTGCTAGACTTGGAAGGGAACTTACAAACTACCTCATTCAACTGATTCATTTTACAGATATGAAAAAAATACCTAGAGAGCAAAGTGTTTTGTCCCAAGGCAGATAAATAGCTAATTAGTGGAAGAAAAAAGACTAGAACCTAGGTTCTTTGATTCCTTGTCTGATGGTCTTTAGGCTACACCACAGTTTGGCATTTTAACAATGATGTTATTATTGTGTTTCTATGATAGACTAGCATTGCCAGTTAAAATGGGCCAATTTATCAGGTTTCCATTTTTCAAATGCCAGGGATACTTGCTTACTTCAAACCGAAGTCAACAGAATGAGATGTTTCACTAATACAAATAAGAGTCTAATGTTGGTTCTCCCCCCCCCATCCCTTGTATTTATAAGGCTTAAAAAATTGCCATAGGAAGTAAAGAGAATTGACTTTTAGTCTTGGTTCTGCTACATTCTAGCTATATAACCAAAGGCAAGTCTCTATGGTTCAAATGGGAATAAAACCTACTTTACCGATCTAGATTTTGTGGCAATCCAAGGACATACTGTATATGAAAGTATTTTGAAAAGTGATGAATCTGTAGTGATGAGGTAACAGAGTCTGTTAGGTTTGGTGACCAGCTCCAATTATATTCTTCCATCTGAATTAATTCCCTGATGCAAATGGTTATTGATCATACTCTTATATATTCTTTTCTCATGGAAGACTTTTTCTAAGGCAAAACAACAAAATTACTAAAATTAACTGCACTTGGAAACCCAGAAAGGAAATACCAATACTAGGAAAACTAATATTCTAATAATAAAATTCTAATAAGAAGATTATTGGTCACTGGTATCTCTACAGGAGAATGAGACCTCTCTAAAACCCCCCCACAAATAAATGATTAGAGCTCATAGTTAATAAATTTAGGATCATAATAACATAAAAACAGGAAAGAACCTTGGAGGAAATCTAGTCCAATTCACTCTTTTATAAATGAGGAAAAGGAGGTGCATAGTGGTTAAGTGACTTTCCCTAGGCCTCAGAGATAGCAAGAACTTCTGACCCTTAGAATTCAGGGCCAGTGCTTTTTCCATTTGACCATACTGCTGAGACCCCAGTGGTAAAATGAGGATTATAAGTTTCTCTTAGTTTGCCTTCTGATTATAAGGGGCAATTCCTAGAGGAACAAAATCTAGTCATAGGAGGTCTCAGATTAAATGAACGTACAGTCAATCCTTATCTTATGTGGGGAGTTGACAAATTTTCTATAACTTCAGTATAGACTTATATAGAGTATATGAGTGTAGAACTCACCTGGGGGGGGTGGAGCCAAGATGGTTGAGTGAAAGCAGTGACTTTCTTGAGCTCTCCCCCAAACCCCTCCAAATACCTGTAAAAATGACTTGAAACAAATTCTAAAGCAGTAGAACCCACAAAAAGACAGAGTGAGATAAATTTCCAGCCCAAGACAGCCTGGATGGTTGATCAGAAAGGTATATTCTCCCAGGTGGGGAGAAGACTGCAGTTTGGCATGGGTGTGCAGTCAAAACAGGCCTTCATGAACCTGGAGCAGACCTCAGAGGACTCACATGGGTAGCTGTGGTGGTTTCCAGACTTTTCAACCCATGAATGCCAAAGACAACTTAGAAGGTCAGTGGGAAAGGTCTGTGACTGCAGTGAGAGAAAGAGAAATTCAGTCCTTGCCCCAGTCCCTGCACGTGGCCCTGGGGTGGTGGCTGTCTCCACAGCTTCCAGCCCACAGATTAAGGGGGAATTGGGAGACTGATCAGAGAGGGATTTCAGGGATCTCTTTGCTGGTGCAGGATTCTCTTGTTTTTCCCTTGCTAGGATCTAGGTCACAGTTCTGGGTGATGGTCCTGGTGCAAGGAGCCTGTAGTGGCAGTAGAGAGGAAATCCTCCTCACAGTTCCAAGACAGAAAAGAGTGCTTGTGGTCATTCATAGACCAGAGCACAGGCAAGGAAAGGAGTAAACACCTTGCCCCTTATCATAACACCTTGGAAAAAACTGAAAATTTATAGGTCCCTAGAAGTATCTCTGAAAATAGCTGCACAAACCCCCTGAAGCTAGGGACAGTACATTCTCCACACTGGAAGCAGACCCCTACCTTAACAAAGAGTTTAAAACTCAAGTAGTTGGCTGAGATCATGAGCAAGCAGTGCAAAAAGAGTAAGACCATAGAATCTTTCTTTGGTGACAAAGAAGATTAAAACATACAATGAGAAGAAGACAACAAAGTCAAAACTCCTACATCTAAAACCTCCAAGAAAAATATGAATCAGTCCAAGGCCATGGAAGAGCTCAAAAGAGATTTTGAGAAGCAAGTAAGAGAAGTAGAGGAAAAACTGGGAAGAGAAATGAGAGCGATGCAAGAAAATCATGAAAAACAAGTCAACAGCTTGCTAAAGGACACCTCACAAAAAATACTGACGAAAATAACACTTTAAAAAATAGCCCAACCCAAATGGCAAAAGAGGTCCAAAAAGCCAATGAGGAAAAGAATGCCCTAAAAAGCAAAATTGGCCAAATGGAAAAGGAAATCCAAAAGCTTACTGAAGGAAATACTTGCTTAAAAATTGGAGTAGAGCAATTGGAAGCTAGTGACTTTATGAGAAATCAAGGAACTGTGAAACAAATCCAAAAGAATGAAAAAATAGAAAACAATGTGAAATATCTCACTGGAAAAACAACGGACCTGGAAAATAGATCCAGGAGAGAGAATTTAAAAATTATTGGACTATCTGAAAGCCATGATCAAAAAAAAAAAAGAGCCTAGACATCATCTTTCAAGAAATTACCAAGGAATACTGCCTTGATATTCTAGAACCAGAGGGTAAAATAGAAATGGAAAGAATCCACTGATCACCTCCTGAAAGAGATCCCCAAAGGAAAACTCCTAGGAATAACATAGCCAAATTTCAGAGTTCCCAGGTGTAGGAGAAAATATTGCAAGCAGCCAGAAAGAAACAATTCAAGTATTGTGGAAACACAGGATAGATAACATGGGATTTAGCAGCTTCTACATTAAGGGACCACAGAGCTTGGAATATGATGTTCCAGAGGGCAAAGGAGATAGGATTATAACCAAGAATCACCTACCCAGCTAGAGGACTTTTAAGCATTCTTGATGAAAAGAACAGAGCTGAATAGAAAATTTGATGTTCAAATACAATACTCAAGTGAGATATGAAGAAGTAAACAGGAAAGAGAAATCATAAGAGACTTATTAAGTTTGAACCCTTTACATTCCTGCATGGAAAGATGATATTTGTAACTCATGAGACCTTTGTCAATTTTAGGGTAGTTAGAGGGAAAATATGTATGTATGTATGTAGATAGATAGATAGATAGATAGATAGATAGAAAGATAGATAGATAAATAGAGGACACAGAGTGAGTTGAAGATGAAGGGGTGATATCTGGAAATTAAAATTAAGGGGTGAGAGAGGATTATACTGGGAGAAGGAGGAAGGGAGAGGTAGAATGGAGTAAATTATCTCACATAAAACAGACAAGAAAAGGCTTTTACAGTGGAGGAGAAGTGGGGGAAGGTGAAAGGGAATGAGTGAATCTTATTCTCATAGGATTTGGCTTAAGGAGGGAATAACATACACACTCAATTGGGTATGGAAATCTATCTTACTCTACATGAAAATAGGGGGGGAGGGGTCAAGAGAGCAGGGGGATGATAGAGGGGAGGGCAGATTGGGGGAGGGGGTAATCAAAAGCAAATACTTCTGAGGAGGGACAGGGTCAAAAGAGAGAATAGAACAAATGGGGGGAGGTGGAATAGGGTTAGGGGAAATACAGTTTGTTTTTCACAACATGACTACTATGGGAGTGTTTTGTATAACTACACATGAATAACCTGTATCAAGTTGCTTGCCTTTTCAATAAGGGTGGGTGGAGAGGGAGGAAAGAAGAAAAGTTTTAAAAACACGTGTTAAAAAAATTGTTTTCACATGCAACTGGAAAATAAGAAATACAGAAAATGAGGTATAGAAATCTATCCTGCCCTACAAGAAAATAGAAGGGGAAGGAGATAAGAGAAGGGGCAGGGAGATAGAAGGGAGGGTAGATTAGGGGATGGGGTATTCAGAATGCATGCCATCTTGGGGTGAGGCAAGGGGCAAGATAGGGAGAAAATTTGGAACTCAAAATCTAGTGGAAGTAAATGCTGAAAACTAAAACTAAAAATAATAATAATAAATAAATAATCACTAAGAACATACACACACACATACACACACACATACATAAAGAACTCACCTGAACTCTCTCAAATTTGCTTCCAATCCACTATAAAAGAGTGCTTCAAAATAAATTTTGGAGTGGCAGAATGATCAAATGGATGGAATGAAACAATTTTCCAACCCAAGACAACTTAGAAGATCAACAGGAAAGGTGTGCCTCACTCAGGTAAAATGAAAGTACAGTCCTGTACAGATAGTGTCTGGGCAAACCAGGAGCAGGGAAAGCCCAAGAAAGCTAGTGGTAATGCCTCATTGACCTGGCACAGTTCAGCGGTGAGGCCCAGAGTCCCCAGGGCAGCAAGTCAGTGATGAGGCAAGAAGCTTGAGATAGTGCCCCCTCCATGCCAGGAGAACAGCTTAACTTTAACATAAAATGAAAAGTTATGAAATAGGCTAGAAAAGTGAGCAAAAACTAAGAAAAACTAAAAATAATCTGATCATAGTAAGTTACAATGGTGAAAGGGGAGATCAAAACACAAACTCAGAAGAGGATAACAATATAAAAATGGCTATATACTAAGCCTCAGAGAAAGAAAAATATGAATTGGTCTCAAGCCAAAAAAAAAAAAGAAACTCATAGAAGGGTTCAAAAAGGATTTTTAAAATCAAATAAGAGAAGAAGAAGAAAAATTGGGGGAGAAAATGAGAGTGATGAAAGAGACTATAAAGAAAGAGCCAACAACATGATAAAAGAAGCACAAAATGGAAAAAAAAATGAGTAAAATTTCACTAAAGAAAGAACCTTTTTTTCTTTTTCTTTTAAATTTTTTTCTTTTTAATTAATTTATTTTGAATTATCAACAATCACTTCCATAAGCTTTTGAGTTTTTTTCTCCCCTCCCTCCCAACCTCCCTTCCCAAGATGGCATGCGATCTGATATAGGTGACACATATGTATTCCTATTAAACATATTTTTACATTAGTGATGTTGTAGGTAAGAATTAGAATCAATAAGAGGAGCCACCAGAAAGAGGAAATGAAACACAACAGAAGAAAAAAAAATAGCAAAGAGTATGCTTTGATCTGCATTCAAACTCCATAGTTCTTTCTTTGAATGTGGATAGCATTTTCCATCATGAGGCCTTTGGAGATATCTTAGATCCTTGTATTGCTGAGAAGGGTTAAGTCTATCAATATTAGTCATTGCACAATGTGGCTGTTACTGTGTACAACATGCTCCTGGCTCTGTTCATTTCACTCAGCATCAGACCATACAAGTCTTTCCAGCTTTTTCTGAAATCAGCCTGTTCATCATAAGAAAACAACTCTTAAAAAGTAGAATTGGAGAAATAGAAAAAGAGATACAAAAGGTTACTGAAGAGAATAATTCCTTAAAAATTAGAATTGGGCAAGTGGAAGTTAATGACTCCATGAGACATCAAGAAACAATCAAACAAAATCAAAAGATGATATTAAAATTAATGGGTGAAAAAGAGGATTGCACTGGGTAAAGAGGGAATGGAAGGGTAGAATGGCATAAATTCTCTCACATGAAAAGGAACAAAAGACCTGTTTAGGAAAAGATGGGTCAGTGGGAATCACATAAACCCTTACTCTCTTCAGAATTGGCTCAACAACGGAACAACACACACACTTATTTGGGTATAAAAGTCTCTCTTACCCTATAAGGAAGTTGAAGGGGAGGAGGATAAGGAAGGTAGGTAATAGAAGGGAAGGTAGATTAGGAGAGGTGGTTGTCAAAAGCAAAACAATAGTGAGGAGTGACAGAGTGAAAGGAGTGGGGGGGATAAATAGGCAAAGAATAGGATGGTAGGAAATATACAGTAATCATAACTGTGAAAGTGAATGGAATAAACTCACTCATAAAATGGAAGGAGACAGCAGAGTGGATTAAAAACCCAAATCCTACAGTATGTTGTTTAAAAAAAAAATGAAACAGAGAGACATATTCAGGGTAAAAGTAAAGAGATGAAACAGAATCTATTACTCTCCAACTTAAGTAAAAAAAAAAAAAGCAGCGGAGGGGTGGAACCAAGATGGTGGAGGGAAAGCAGTGACTGTTTTGAGCTGTCTCCTAAAGCCCTCCAAATACCGAAAAAAAATGACTCTAAACAAATTCTAAAGCAGCAGAACCCACAAAAAGACAGAGTGAAACAAATTTCCAGCCAAAGATTGCCTGGAGGGTTGATCAGAAAGGTATATTGCGCTGGGTGGGGAGAGGAGCCCAGGGTGGTGTGGGTGCGCAGGCCGCAGCGACCCTGGAGCAGGCCTGGGAGGACTGAATCGCGGGCAGCTGTGGTGGTTTCCAGACTTCTCAACCCCTGAACAGCAAAGACAACTTAGAAGGTCAGTGGGAAAAGTCTGTGACAGCAGTGAGAGAGGAGCTAGGTCTCAGCCACAAGTCTCGAGCATGGCCTGGGGCTGCTGCTTTTTCCTGAGCTTCAGGCCCACAGACTGAGGGGGAATCCAGTGGCTGATCAGAAGGGGATTGCAGGGATCTCTTTGCCAGTGCTGAGGCAGGAATCTCTTGCATTACCAGTGCTTGGATCTGGGTCACAGTTCTGAGGGGTGGTCCTGGGGCGTGGAGGAACGCTGGTGTGGTGGAGCTTGTTGTGGTGGTGGAGAGAAAACACCTCACCCCTTTTCATACCACCTTGGAAGAACTGAAAATTTACAGGTCCCTAGAAGTACCTCTGAAAACAGCTGTACAAACCCCCGAAGCTTGGGATAGTACATTCTTCACATTGGAAGCAGACTTTTACCTTAACAAAGAGTTTAAAACTCAAGTAATTGGCCCAAGATCATGAGTAAGGAGCCCAAAAAGAGTCAGACTATATCATCTTACTTTGGTGACAAAGAAGATCAAAACATACAACTAGAAGAAGACAACAAAGACAAAGCTCCTACATCCAAAGCCTCCAAGAAAAATATGAATCAGTCTCAGGCCTTGGAAGAGCTCAAAAGGGATTTTGAGAAGCACGTAAGAGAAGTAGAGGAAAAACTGAGAGTGATGCAAGAAAATCATGAAAAACAAGTCAACAGCTTGCTAAAGGAGACCCCAAAAAATATTGAAGAAAATAACACCTTAAAAAATAGCCTAACCCAAATGGCAAAAGAGGTACAAAAAGCCAATGAGGAGAAGAATGCCCTAAAAAGCAAAATTGGCCAAATGGAAAAGGAAGTCCAAAAGATTACTGAAGAAAATACTTCCTTAAAAATTAGAATAGAGCAATTGGAAGCTAGTGACTTTATGAGAAATCAAGACACTGTAAAACAAATCCAAAAGAATGAAAAAATAGAAAACAATGTGAAATATCTCATTGGAAAAACAACTGACTTGGAAAATAGATCCAGGAGAGAGAATTTAAAAATTATTGGACTATCTGAAAGCCATGATCAAAAAAAGAGCCTACACATCATCTTTCAAGAAATTATCCAGGAAAACTGTCCTGATATTTTAGAACCAGAGGACAAAATAGAAATGGAAAGAATCCACCGATCTCCTCCTGAAAGAGATCCCCAAAGGAAAACTCCTAGGAATATCATAGCCAAATTTCCGAGTTCCCAGGTCTAGGAGAAAATATTGCTAGCAGCCAGAAAGAAACAATTCAAGTATTGTGGAAACACAATCAGGATAACACAAGATTTAGCTGCTTCTACATTAAGGGACCGCAGGGCATGGAATATAATATTCCGGAGGGCAAAGGAGATAGGATTACAACCAAGAATCACCTACCCAGCAAAACTGAGTATAATCCTGCAGGGGAAAAAAATGGTCATTCAGTGAAATAGAGGACTTTCAAGCATTCTTGATGAAAAGACCAGAGTTGAATAAAAAATTTGATTTTCAAATACAAGACTCGAGTGGAACATGAAGAGGTAAACAGGAGAGAGAAAATCATAAGAGACTTATTAAGGTTGAACTGTTTACATTCTTGCATGGAAAGATGAGATTTGTAACTCATGAGACCTTTGTCAATATTAGGGTAGTTGGAGGGGAAAAATTATGTGTATGTATATATGGATATAGATAGATAGATAGAGGGCACAGGGTGAGTTGAAAATGAAGGGGTCATATCTGGAGAATAAAATTAAGGGGTGAGAGAGGAATATACTAGGAGAAGGAGAAAGGGAGAGGTAGAACAGGGTAAATTATTCCACAAAGAAAAAAAACAGAAAAGAAAAGGCTCTTACAGTGGAGAGGAAATGGGGGAAGGTGAGAGGGAATGAGTGAATCTTATTCTCATAGAATTTGACTTAAGGAAGGAATAACATACACACTCAATTGGGTGTGGAAATCTGTCTTACCCTACAGGAAAATATGGGGGCAGGGTGCGGGAAGGGAACAAGAGAGTAGGGGAATGATGGAGAGGAGGGCAGTTTGGGAAAGGGAGTAATCAGAAGCAAATACTTCTGAGGAGGGACAGGGTCAAAAGAAAGAATAGAATAAATGGGTGGGTGGGATAGGATTAAGGGAAATAGAGTTCAGTTTTCCACAGCATGTCTACTGTGGAAGTGTTTTGCATAACTGCACATATATAATCTATATTTAGTTGCTTGCCTTATCAATGAGGGTGGGTGGGGAGGGAAGAAGGGAGAAAATTTGGAAACCAAAGTTTTAAAAACATATGTTTAAAAATAATGTTTTCACATGCAACTGGGAAATAAAAAATACAGGAAATGGGGTACAGAAATCCATCCTGCCCTATAGGAAAATTGAAGGGGAAGGGGATAAGAGAAGGGAGGGAGAGATAGAAGAGAAGGCAGACTAGGGGAAGGGGTATTTAGAATGCATGCCATCTTGGGGTGGGGGGAAGGGTGAGATGGGGTGAAAATTTGGAACTCAAAATCTTGTGCAAGTAAATGTTGAAAACAAAAAAATAAATAAAAGTTACCATAAAAAGCCAAAAAAATATAAAGGATTGTACCTCATAAAAAAAGCAGTGCTAATAATCATGATTTTAGACAAACCAAAAGCAAAAATAAATCTAATTAAAACAGATAAGGAAAGAAATTATATTATGCTAAAAGAAACCATAGACAAAGAAGTAAAAATCAATAACAACCAAATATGCATCAAATGATATAACATCTAAATATGTATATATATATATTCAAATATATATGTATATGTATGTATATATATAATATTTTGTTTTCTCCCAATTACATGCCAAAAACAATTTTTTTAACATTAAGTTTTGAGCTCCAAATTCTATCCCTTCCTAAATCCCTCCCCTACCCCTCCCTGAGAAGGTAAGCAATCAGATATAGGTTATACATGTAACATCATGTAAAACATTTCCATTTCAGTCATTGTATACAAGAAGATGTAAATAAAAAAAAGAATGAAAGAAAATGAAAAATAGCATAGTTCACTCTGTATTCAAACAATATCAGTTCTTTCTCTGGAGGTGGCTTGTATCCTTCATCATTAGTCCTTTGGGATTGTCTTGGATCGTTGTGTTGTTGACAATAGCTAAATCACTCACATTTCCTCATCATACAATATTGCTTTTACTATGTGCAATGTTCTCTTGGTTCTGCTCACTTTATTTGCATCCGTTCATGTAAGTTTTTCCAGGTAAAAAGTTAACAGTTACAGGAGAAAATAGGCAGTAAAACTATACTAATGGGGGACTTCAACTTACCTCTCTCAGAACTAGATAAATCTAACCAAAAAATAAACAAGAAAGAAGTTAAGGAAGTGAATAGAATTTTAGAAAAGTTAGATATGATAGCCAGCCAAAGATGAATTGAATGTGATAGAAAAGAATATACTTTTTTCCTTAGCAGTACATGGCTCCCGCATAAAAATTGACTATGTATTCATCATGAAAACCTTACAATCAAATGCAGAAAAGTAGAAATATCATATGTGCCCTTTTTAGATCATAATGCAATAAAATTATATTCAATAATAGGCTATGGAATAATGGATTAGAATTAATTGGTAATGAAATAATCTAATTCTAAAGAATGAGTGAGTCAAACAACAAATAATAGAAACAATACTTTTACCAAAGAGAAAAACAGCAATCAGAAAACATACCAAACTGTATGGCATGCAGACAAAGCAGTACCTAGAGGAAAAATTATTTCTTTAAATGCTTATATCAATAAAATAGAGAAAGAACAGATCAGTGATTTGAGCATGCAACTGAAAAAAAAACCTTGAAAAAGAACAAATTAAAATCCCCAATTAAACACCAAACTGGAAATCCTTAAAATCAAAGGAGAGATTAATAAAACTGAAAGTAAGAAAATCATTGAGCTAATAAATAAAACTAGGAAGGGTTTAATGTAAAAAAAAAAAAAACCCAACAAACAATGGAATAGGTAAACCATTGGTTAATCTGACTTAAAAAAAGAAAGAAGAAAACCAAATTACCATCATAAAAATGAAAAGGGTGAATTCACCACCAATGAAGAGGAAATTAAGGCAATTATTAGAGGCTATTTTGCCCAATTATATGCCAATAAATCTGACAATGTAAGTGTAAGGGATGGATATTTACATAATATGAATTGCCCAGATTAACAGAAGAGGAAATAAAATACTTAAAAAATCCCATCTAACAAAAGGAAATTGAATAAGCCATCAATGAACTCCCTAAGAAAGAATCCCCTGGGCTATATGGATTCACAAAAGAATTCTTCCAAACATTTAAAGGACAATTACTTCCAATACTATTGAAACTATTTGGAAAAATAGGCAAAGAAGGAACCCTACCAAATTCCTTTTATGATGAAAATATGGTGCTGATACCTAAACCAGGAAGAAAAAAAAACAGATGAAGAAAACAATAGACCAATATCCCTAATGAATATCCATGCAAACATTTTAAATAAAATACTAGCAAGGATATTACAGCAATATCACAAAGATTATACTATAACCAAGTGGTACTTACACCAGCAATGAAAGGCTAGTTCAATATTAGAAAACTATCAATATAATGGACCATATCAATGAAAAAAACAACAACAGAAATCATATGATTATCTCAAATGGTACGGAAAAAGTTTTTGACAAAATACAACACCCAGTCCTATTAAAAAGACTAGATAGCATAGGAACAAATGATGTTTTACTTAAAATGATAAGTAATACTTATTTAAAACTATCAGTGAGCATTATCTGTAAAAGGGGAAAAGATAGAATCCTTCCTAATAAGATCTGAGGTGAAGCAAAGATACCCATTATCAACACTATCATTCAATGTTGTATTAGAAATGTTGGCTATAACAATAAGAAAAAAAAAGGAAAGGAAGCAATTAGAAGAGGCAACAAGAAAATAAAACTACCACTCTTTGCAGATGGTATGATGGTATACTTAGAGAATCCTAGAGAATGAATTAAAAAAAGAAAAACTAGTTGAACAAAATCAGATGACCATTTTACATGGTAACAGCAATATTGTATGATGATGAATTGTGAGTGACTTAGCTATTCCCAGGTAATACAATGATTGAAGACAATTCCAAAAGATTCGTGATGAAAAATGCTATCCACCTCCAGACAAAGAACTGATGGAGTTTGAATGCAGATAGAAGCATGCTATTTTTCACTTCTTTAAAAATCATTTTTGGGGCACCAAACACTTGACACTTACTAGCTGCGTGACTCTGGGCAAGTCACTTAACTCCAAGTTTTCTTTCACAACATGACTAATATGGAAATATGTTTTGCATGATTGGGCATGTATAATATATATAAAATTGCTTACTAAGGGAGTGAATGAGAGAGGAAGAGAATTTGAAACTCAAAATTTTATATAGATAGAGATAGAGATAGAGATATCTCTATCTCTATCATCTATCTAATTGCTTTTACATGTTACAGGAAAAATAAGATTAAAAAAAATTATAAAGAGGCAGGTGGCTCAGTGATGGGAATAGAGTCAGGAAGACTTTAGTTCAAATAAGGTCTCAAACACTTGTGTGACTCTGGGAAAGTCATTTAACTTCTGACTGCCTCAGTTTCCTCAACTGTGAAATGGGAGTATTAATAACACCTAGGATTGTTGTGAGGGCCAAGTGAGATAATAGTTGTAAAGCCCTCAGCACACTTCCTGGCACATAGTTCCTAGAACATAAATCCAGGAAGTATTTAATAAATGCTTGTTTCCTTCCTTCCTTTAAAGTTTGCTTTGTAAATGTGTTATCATTTGGATCAACCATTCAGTTTCCTCACTAAAAATGCTCAGCTCTCTCCTTTAAATGTAATTCAACAGCTGATTGTATAAATTGCTTTATAAATGCTGAACTTATAGGAAAGATTCTTGACATATATTACAACAGAGCAAACTAATTAACATGACCCAATATTCTTCACATCAAAGTATGCTATATCATTTTCAAATTTGAACAGTAAAAACTAGACCAGCATTCTTAGGGAAAGTTTTTCAAAAAAGCATGTTTCTTTTTCATCAGGTCATTATTTTAAACAATCTTGCTATGTCTTAAGTTTATCATGTGAAATTATTTGAATGGAGGAATGGAAGAAATAATCAAGAGTGGAGGAAGAGAACTTTTAGAAGTAGAAGCAGAATAGATAAATTACTTTCATAACTATCTCACACTTGAGCAAAATCAAAGTCTCTTTCATGGTACTAATTCAAAAGAAAAAGGAATCTCCTAAGATTGATTCTGTAGCTGATTTTCAAGAGTAAAACCATTCTTTCATGTCAAAGTTGAGGACAATTCATGTTATACAATCCCCATTTGGTGGCTTTTACTGTGCACTTCCTTATATATGACAATAGATTCCAACATCTCTAGTCCACAAGTATTTACTAAGTTCTTATTATTTACCAAGTACTATGCTAAATGCTAAGAATAAAAAGAAAGGTAAAACCAGTCCCTACTTTCAAGGAGTTCACAGTCTAATGGGGGAGACCACATGGAAACAAACACATACAAATAAGATATATACAGGATGCATTGGAGAGAATCTGAGAAGGAAAGCATTACCATAAAGAGGGACTGACAAAGACTTCTTGTAGAACAGAGGATTTTAGATGAGACTTGAAAGAAGCCAGAGAAGCCAGTAGGCAGAGACAAGGAAGGAGGGCATTCTAGACATGAGGACACCAGGTGAAAATGAACAGACAGGTTGTGACATATTTTGTGCAGGGAACAGCAAAGAAGACAGTATCACTCTATCACAGTGTGTGTAGAGAGGACTAAAGTGTTAGAAGGAAAAGTAGGAAGGAGACAGATTGTGAATATGCTGTTTTGATTGAAGTATGTGAAGAAAATCTAGCCTCACATAGATAGGCAGTTAGAAAAGGAAGAAGTACTTTAATAATCAAATAATATGTTATTACAATTAAGAAAATAATTTTGACTTCATGGAACTATTGATAGGGTCTTGTGGACCACAGGAGATCAGAGACAACACTAAGAACCAATGCTAAAAACAATAGAGGCCATTAGGAAGGAGGCCAAAGGGGTGCAGTGGATTTGGTCTATCAACTAACAAAAGTTTATTAGGTGCTTACTATAGGTCAAGCATTGTGCTATGCTCTGGAGATACAAAAGTGAAACAGTTTCTGACTTCAAGGGGCTCACATTCTATCCACGTAAACATGTATCTATAGAATCATGGACATAATAGATACAAAACAAATAAAAAAGCATTTGAGTAGAAGGAATTAACATCTAGGTGGATCAGAAACAGGTTTATGCAGAAAGTGGTGCTTGATATGATTCTTGAAACCAACCAGAAAATTTGAGAGGTAGTTGTTGTTTTGTCTTCTTTCAGTCATGTTAGAGTCTTTGTGGCCCCATTCAGGGTTTTCTTGGCAAAGATATTGGAGTGACTTAGCATTTCCTTTTACAGCTCATTTTATATAGATTGGGAAACTGAAGTAAACAGGGTTAAGTTACTTGCCCAGGGTCACACAGCTAGTTAGTGTCTGATGCCCGATTTAAACTTGTGAAGATGAGTCTTCTTGATTCCAAGCCCAGTGTTCTATCTACTATGTCACCTAGCTGCCCTAAGAGATAGAGGGGAGTTGATATGCTACCTTGCATTTGATTCCCAGCTCTGACAGTTACTAACTGTGTGATATCAGGCAAGCCATTTCATTTCCCTAGGTCTCAATTGTCTCATTTGTAAAATTATGGGATTGTATTAGGTGATCTCCATGGTCCCTTCAAGCTCCAAATCAATGTTATTATGAAAGTGGGGGATGCAGACCCAACTCTTCACAGACTGTTATAATCTGTTTTCCAGAATCAAAGTTTCTCAAAGAATCAAAATGGAAAAGAATCTCTTTTTTTGTCACCAAAAAGCATTTTTTAAACCAAGGAAATGTTGTAATTAATCAAGGGACACCTAGAATTTAGTTATCCAAATATCTTATCTGGCTTTAAAACAAACAAACTCCTTTTCTTCTTTCATCTCTATCATATCAATGCCCATGGAATAGCATACTTCATTTGACAAAGCTCATTTAGTAGTTGCAGGCTTACTATTTCATTTTTTGAGTCTATATTCACATTTTGAGTCTACATTTTTCTTACAACTACAACATGAATTTCTCTTTTTAAAATACATGCCATTGGGGCAGCTAGATGGTGCAGTGGATAAAACACCAGCCCTGAAGTCAGGAGTACCTCTGAGTTCAAATATGGCCTCAGACCAAACACTTGACACCTACTAGCTGTGTGACCCTGGGCAAGTCACTTAACACCAATTGCCTAAAAAAAAATATAAAATAAAGTTCATGCCATTGACTCTCTCCTTTTCCATCCCAATCTTTTCTAAAAAGACTCTGGGCTCTTATTTTATTAAGACTTTCTTCTCTCTTGCTGGTGGAGAAACTCCTTCATTATCTCATAAAAAACAAGTTCCCTTTAGTCCAACTCCACAGGCTATCGCATGTCACAACCAGAATATGACCAGAGGATGTTATTTCCTGCCTAGCTCTTCACTCTTCACTCTTCCAGGGTAGTGTTCTCTCTCTCTCTCTCTCTCTGTGTAAATACACACATACACACATACATACATATACATATGTATATGTGCCATTCTTTTGATTTTAAAAGCCACCGGCCATCATCATTACAAGAATAATATAAATCTGGCCCTCTTCTAGTTTAAATTTGTGAATTATTATTTTTCCTTTTAGTAGGTCAACTTTAAATATAAGACCCTTTAGAATATAAATTCCTTGAGAGTTGATACTATTACATTTCTGCCTTTGGTATCTCCAGTGCTTAGTACAGTACCTGCTGCATAGTAGAGGCTTGATAAATTTTTGCTTATTAATTATTTGAATGAATTTTTAAAAAGTAAAACTGAACCTTGCTCCCCCTAAGAAGTCTGCAAATACTATCTTTCTTCCCTATGCTCCTCAGGTAATTGTTCTAATAAGCAATTTGCCCCAAACTGCAAATATTCTTCCTGGGAAATGTTCCACAATGCTGCTCTCTGCTGAGAAGAAAGAGAGAACATTAAAGTGTGGGGGGATCCTCTTGGCAATGAAATCTTTGGAGGAAGATAGGGTAGTTAAGCAGGTTTCCTTTGACAAAGTTGTTACATGTCTTTTGTAAGATCTCTGACCCTTTGTTTGCTGAGGCTTTTCCTGTTTCATCTATAATAGAACTTCCATCAAAGCCAATTCCCTGCTTTTTAATGGCTAGGTGTTTCTTTAAAAAGAACTTTATTTGTCCTCTAATCCCTTATTTTTCACTCACAGAACCCATCTGTCCTGGCAGAACCGTCTTCTAGTTCTTGTAGTATGTCCTGTCCCTGCCTTAATTTTTCTCCAACTGCCATCTCAACTAATGAATGAACTCCCTGGTTTTATAGGCATAGGGCATAGTCTGACCAGGAGGTCAGATCATAGGATTTAGACCTTGAATAGAGAATAGAGAATAATTGACGAATCCTAGCCTTTCATTTTAAAAATATTGGCCCCAGGTTAATGTTCAGATTATTTCTTAATATTTAACTTGTTCTTTGATATTCCTGGTTCATTTCTGACCCTGACTGGTTCTCTTTTTTTCCCCAGTTGCAAGAGACAGTTCTACATTTTGCACATAGTAATTTCCCTGAAAGTGCT
Organism: Vombatus ursinus; assembly: GCF_900497805.2. Lineage (NCBI taxonomy): Eukaryota > Metazoa > Chordata > Mammalia > Diprotodontia > Vombatidae > Vombatus > Vombatus ursinus. The sequence goes on along the minus strand of NW_020954556.1, from coordinate 35,084,528 downwards.
GATTCCTTTACTTTTCATTAACTTCAAATCTTCTGATGGAGTCTGGCACCATTTGCCTAATGTATGGAACACTAAAATTGCCGCCTTTTGGTGAATTTGCAGCAACCTATTCCTAAATGTTTATTAAGTACCTTCTATGTGCCAGGCTCTGTGCAAAGTATTGCAGATACACGAAAAGGCCAAAGAAGATAGTTGCCTTTGAGGAATTCACAATAAGGGAGATAACTTGTAAACAACTATGTATTAGCAAGCTATATATAGGATAAATAGGAAATAATCAATGGAGGAAAGGCACTAGAATTTCAGAGGACTGAGAAAGGCTTTCTGTAGAAGGTGGGGTTTTAGTGGAGACTTGAAGAGAACCAGGGCATCCAGGAGGTAGAAATGAGGAGGGAGACATTTCATTCATGAGGGACAGAGAAAATGCTTAAAGTTGAGGTACAGCCAGGATGTCAGAAAAAATAGGAAGTAATATTGTGAGCTCCACTATTACTCTAAAACAAAACAAACCTTCTTCAAACACATCTACAAAACACCCCAGATTACTCCAGATCAAGCCCAGATCAAACCATGGGGAAATCCAGAAAAAGTGAATCATTTGTTTAGCCCAGGTTGACATAGGAAGACTGACTTAAAGGTCTGTTGACACTGCAGTTGGTGTCTTGTCAGTAGTATGCTGGTCTCAGAGTGCTTCAGAGCCAAGGTAGAGGCTGTACACCAGGACAAGAGGAGGTGTAAGACAGATATGGGGCATCTGGGCAGGATATGTGAAAAGCTACTAGCTGTCAGCATTGTCAGCCATTACCAATTCTGGATCATAAATCCAGGGCAGACTAAGGAGGGAACCTGTGCCCAGGTTGGTGTTTCCACATTGGGAGGGCCAAGGTGGAATAATGAGAAAGAGAAGGTTCAGACTCAAGCAACAGAAGTTTGGCTCAGACCCCGGTAGCAGGATTGGGACTCAGTTCCTGCATCTAGCACAGAAGAATAACCAGGGTGGGAATCTAAGACCAAAAGTGAGCCTATTTTTTTTTCACTTTGAACCAAACTCAGTTTTTGAAAGATAAGCTTTCCATTTGGCTGATAAGAATTTGAGTCCAGGAGCATTCTGCTGTTTCTCAGTCTTAATCCTACACCAGAAACTTGAAAGCTCAAACCAAAGGAGGGGAAATCAGGTATTTGACTGTAGCAGAGTATATTGGGAGCGCTGAAAACTTTCAGGTCCTAAAAATGAACTGGCCCTGAGACCACTGAATAACATCACTCAATACCCCCAAAAAGTAGCAGCAGGACCAACTAAGACTTTCTCTTCAAAAATACAGAGCCTAGCCCTAACCTCATGTCTGAAGTCAGGAAATAGGGTAGCAGAAAGAGCAGAAATCCCACAATAAAGAACTATTATGGTGACAGGAATGCTTAATACATCAATAGAGAAGGAGAGAATGACTCCAAAACATCTGCAAGCAATATTTCACAAAAAGCACAGTTTTGACATAGTCAATTACAATTTGTGGAAGAAATGAAGCAAGAGTTAAAAATTTTAAATAAATGAGTGCTTTAGGAAAAATAAACATTGAAAAAAAAATGATAGCTATGGAAGAAAGAACTGGAAAGAGAATCAACAGTTTGACACAAGAGGTACAAAACTTTGCCCAAGCAACGAATTCCCTGAAAATTAGAATGGACCAAATAGAAGCCAAGTACTTCATAAAAGAACAACAACAAAATTATAGCAAGATCAAAAGACTGAAAAATAGAATAAAATATAAGGCATCTTACAGAAAAACAACTGACTTGGAAAATAAAGCAATAAGAAAAAAAAGTAAGAATCATTTGACTATCTCCATGCAATGAGGTGAGAGACTAGACACCATATTTAGAGAAATTTCATTTAAAAAAAATATGCCCAAATCTCTTAGAACTAGAGGACAAAGTGGAAATAGAAAGAAACCATTGGTCGCCTTTTTAAAGAAACCCCAAAATGAAAGTTCCGAGGAACACTGTAGCCAAAATCAAGAGCTTCCAAGTCAAAGTAAAAAATATATTGCAAGTAGCCACAAAGAAAGAAAATACTGAGGAGCCCAGTTAGAATTTCATAATATTTTAGCCCTAACATTGTAAAAGGAGAAGAGGACTTGGAATACAATACTATAGAAGGTGAAGGATATAGGTTTATATCCAAGAAAAATTTACCCAAGCAAAACTGAGTATAATGCTATATGGGGGGGAAATAGAATTTTAATGAAATAATTAACTTCCAAGCATTCTTGATGAAAAAACAGAGCTGCTTAAAAACTTTGGAGTTCAAAAACAGACATAAGGAGAAACGTAAAAACATAAACATGAATGAATAATGAAAAGGAACTAAATTAGGATAAACCAAATTTAAATTTTGGCAGATGAAATATGTGTCCACTCTAAACTTTATCATCGTCACTCATAGAGGGAGACTTTGTAGACAGGGCCTTGGAGTGTTTTTGTTATGTCTTGCTTGATAAGCTTAAGAGAAAAATAGAAGGGGGAAGGAGTACACTGAGGAGGAAGAGAAAAAAAGGTTAAGGAAAATATCTCATATAATCAGGGAGCACAAGTAGAAGTCTATACAAACAAGGAAGGTATGGGGAACAACTCACACTTGAACTTCACTTTCATTTAACTGGTAAAAGGAGAGAAGAATACACACACACATACCCACAGTTGGATAGAAAAGTACATTTCCTTCAATAGGGAAATAAGAGGGAAAAGGAATAAGAAGGAAGGTAAATTATAAGAAGGGAAAATTAAGAGAGAGATTAGTCCTTAAAAACAAACAAACAAACAAACAAACAAACAAACTCTAATGAAGGATATACAAAAACATTTATTGCTCTTTTTAAGGTGGCAAAGGATAGAAGTTTGAGGGAGCACCCATAAATTGAGGAATGGTTGAACAAATTATGTTATATAAAAGTGATGGAATACTATCATCTTAAAAGAAATTGGGAAACCCGAAAAGACTTGTATGAACTGATTTAGAGTGAAATGAAAAGAACAAAGAGAACAATTAATACAATGACAACAATACAGTAAAAACAAATAACTTTGAACTGCTGATTCTGATCAGCATAATGATCAATCACAGATCAATGATAAAACATGCTACACACCTTCTGATAGAAAGATAAAGTCTCAGGAAGCAAAGGGATATAAAATATAATATATGTATATAGATATCTATCTATCTATCTATCTATCTATCTATCTATCTATCTATCTATATCTATCTATATCTATCTATCTATCTATCTATATATATCTATCTATATCTATCTATCTATCTATCTATCTATCTATCTATCTATCTATCTATCTATCTATCTATATATATATATATGAAGACATGACCAATAAAGAAATTTGTTTTGCTTGACTCTACATTTTTACAACAAGAGCTTTGTTTCTATTTTTTTTTGGGGGGGAGTTGTGGTGGCAGGGTGAGAAGGCAGATTTTGTTTATACACACATGCACACACATATGTGTGTATGATTGTGCATATGTGTATATACACATAGATATATGTAATATTGTTAAAAAAAAAAAAGAATATACCCAATGTTGGGAGATGAAGTGTCTTTTCTGAGGACAAGCAAGGAGGCCAGTGTTGTTATACCAAAATATATGGGGTGGGTGGTGTAAGGTGTAAGAAGATTGGAGATAAGAGGGGATTAGCTTATGAAGGGCTTTGAATGTCAAATAGAAGATTTTTATTGGATGCTGGAGACGATGGTGAACCACTGAAATTTGTTGAATGAGGATTGGTTGAACCTGCATTTTAGGAAAACCATTTTGGTTGCTGAGTGGAGGTTGGATTAGGGTGGGAATAGACTTACAGCAGGCAGAGCAATCAGTACTCTATTGCAATAATCTGGCATGGGGAGATGAGTGCCTACATCAGGGTAGGGGATGGTATCAGAGAAGAGAAAGAGATATATTTGAGAAGTGTTATAAAGGTAAATTCTACAGGTCTTGACAACATATTAGATGTGGTGGGGTGAGAGAGAGTGGGAAGTCAATGACCCTGACCTTGTGGGTCTGGTTGATTGGGAGGATAGTGGTACCCTCAATAGTAATAGGAATGTTTAGAAGTGGGTGACAGTTTTAGGGGAAAGATAATGAGCTAAGTTTTGGATGTATTAAGTTTGATATGAATAAGGAATATCCACTTCAAAGTGTCTAAAAGTCAGTTGGGGATGTGAGACTAGAGGTCAAAAATAACCTCATCTTTGGCTAACAGGTCCTGGGATTGCTCTTCAGCACTTTCCAGCTTAGTAAGACATGTTAGAACTTGAATTCAATTAGTATTGCCTTGAAAAATCCAGGGTCATAGACACCCCATGGTGGTGGATCAGAAGAGGAATTTGTGAAATACCTATTACATCTATCTATCATCTATCTATTACATCTATCCTATCTATCTGTCTATACCTATCTAGTGATACTCACATATAAACACTCATAGTTCATATTCATATAACATTTTAAGGTTTGAAAAGTATTTTTTTTAAATATCTGATTTGATCTTCAGAGCAAAGGCAGAGAAAGAAGTGATTATTATCACCTCCATATTACAAAAGAGGAGACTGAGTTTCAGGGATAATAAGTGACTTACTTAGGTTAATACAACCATCAAGGTATACTTCAAATCTAGATTTTCCTGACTCTGAAGCCTTTACTCTATCCACTACACCATGTATATGTATTTATATATGCATATAGATATCTATGTATAGATATACATACACATTTAATTTTATTCTGATTTCCCATGGATAAGATACTTAAGATAAGTAGTGATCTTGAATCAGTCTTCAATGATAACTTAATATTGTCAGTTTATTAATTCTCCAAAATATGCCTTATTATTTTGTTAATTCAGAGAGAATATTAAACATATAATAAGGGCAAAGGAATTTCTGACCTTTTTCATAGTTTTTATTAAGATTAGTATTCTTGAAAAGTAATTGAATGACAGGGAGGCAAAACAAATTCTTTGAATTTGGACACCTGCTTATTAGACATCCGTAGCAACATCCTACCACTTCTCAAGCATGGGTCTCTCAAACTCTAAATTGTGTCTCCTTTTCATTGAACACAGTGAAAAAAGAGGGTACAAAAGAGTCATTCCCTGAGAAGTAGTTCAAATGATTTTGTGTTTTTATCTAGGTTTTTCTTGACAGATTAAAGCAACTTCAGTGTTTCTCACCCTCTTTTTGGCATCCTGCTTGAAATACACATTAGCCTTTGGCTGTCAGCTTTCCATTTCTTGCAGTTTATAATTTAACATCCTTGCCCTGGATATGGAGCTGTAGGAAGATATGAATTGATTTTCATCTGTCTTACAACATTAACACTGTTTTGCACTTATAACCCTTCTCTTCTCTTCACCCCAGTGGATTGTGCATTTCCCTCAAGGACAGACTTGTAATGTTGATTGCTGCATTTGCAAAGTGAGACATGAATCCTGAATGGCTGAGAGATCTCTGAGCCTTTGAGGCTGTACATGACATACATGAAGAAGGTATGGCTTTGGAATGGAGGAGAAAGTTTGGAGAGGGAAGAAGAAAAACAATGTTAGAGAATGGGTTGAGAGAAGGCACAAACTTCTAAATCATTAATGGGATTCCCTAGAACTGCAGATATGTGAGGAAGCCAATCACAACCCCCTACTCCTTCTTCTTTTGACTTGTCCACAAACTCCCAAGTATGGGCCAAACCAGATTAAAATGTAATTAGGAAATATTTAACATAATAAATAAAAATTGGATAAAACATAGATAATATCACATTGTATAAGTCAATATGTGGTCTATTAGGATCCTTAGGTATGGGTTAATGGCTCCTGTTTCTATCTGAGTTTGACATCATTTGTATAGCTTACTCCTACTTTGAAAATGATGGAGATAACACTTCATAGATGAAATAGGCCAGATTCCAATTCATATCTTCCTTAATATATCCCTGAAAAATAGGCCACTCAGGGGTTCTCTTGCCCAGGGTTAAACTATTACATTTGCTAATCTACTTTAAATATGATGTAATACTTTACATATTGCAACCATGCAGGTACATTTGGTGGTCTCTGTTCCTTTGGAAATTTCTAATCCCCATCTAGGCATATCATTCCTGAATTACTTCCATTTAATATGTTTCACAATTTTTTTTCTGAGATGTTATTACTGCAAAAAGTAGCAGTGGATAGAGAACTGGCCTTGGAAGTAGGAAGGCCTGCTTTCCAGTTCTGCCTTTGATGCCTACTGGCTTCCTGAACCTGGGACAAGATAGTTAAACTCACAGTGCCCAGATAACTCTAAGACAACTTGCCGAGAAGTCATCAATTTTCATTGATAGAAGGAACCTATGAAATCAAAAATCCTGGTTAAAATGTAGTTCAAAACAGTGTTTATAATGTCCTATTAACTTTTAAGTTCCTTGCAGGGCAAGACTTTGGTTTAATGTATGTATCCCATAGCATCTAGAGCATTGCTGCATAAATAGTTAAATATTTGTTTCATGAATAGAAAATTTAAAATAAGAAAACTTTGAAGACCTTGACAGAATATGAAAGGGAAAAAAAGAGATATGTTTAAGCTCTCTAATCAGAATTTAAACAGTTTTAAATAGCTCCTAGGAATACTATTACATTCATCTTTTCTGGTATAATAACTGTTTGAAATAGGTAGTTATGAAAATTCCGGAAGTTGTAAGGCACTGTAAGCTGGAGGAGCATTGAATTGGCAAAGTAAGAGACCTGGGATATAACTTTGATTTGGAAGCTGAGGACAGTAAAACAACATGACTGAATACAGCATGCAAGAAAAATAGAAGGCCAAGCATGTCAGGAAAACTTGGGTTCATGTCTTGCTACTGACCTAACTCTAGCTGTGGGATGATGCGCAAGGCCCCTCCTCTAAGAGTTATGAAAAGTCTTCTACACTATCAGTTGCAGAAGAGTTTGTATCTGCATTTATGGAATATCAACAACAGGCATTCCCCACACTGACCAAATCATGAGTATAGATTTTTATGAGAAAAGAATTATTGCAACACATCACATTTAGAAATGGGAAATTAAAGCTGTTGTCATCTTTACCTGTTGGAAAAATACATTGTTCTCCTTTGTCCCTGGCAGTCATGTATGTAACCAGATTGGCATCAAAGGAGAAGACAAAAATATCCATTTTTGAAGACCTGAAACATAAAGATTGAAAGTCACCATAATTGACAGCTAAATGGTACAGTCTATAGAGTGCCAGGCCTTGCATCAGAAAGACGTGAGTTCAAATGTGGCTCCTCATGATTAGTAGAGGTGTGATCCTGGACAAGTAACCTAACCTCTGCTTGTGCTTAAAATAGTTCCTGGCATAAAGTATAAATGCTATATACATTTTAGCTGTTATTATAATTAGTCAATAAAAATATATGGCAACTGGCAGAGTCAAGATGGTGGAGTGAAAGCAGTGACTTGCTTGAGCTCTCCCCCAAACCCCTCCAAATACCTATAAAAATGACTCTACACAAATTCTAAAGCAGCAGAATCCACAAAAAAACAGAGTGAAACAAATTTCTAGCCCAAGACACCCTGAATGGTTGATCAGAAAGGTATATCATGCCGGGTGGTGAGAGGAGTGCAGTTTGGCAGGGGCACTCAGGCAAAGCAGGCCTCTGCAAACCTGGAGCAGGCCACAGAGGACTGAATTGCAGACAGCTGTGACGGTTTCCAGACTTCTCAACCCATGAATGCCAAAGACAGTTTAGAAGGTCAGTGGGAAAAGTCTATGTCTGCAGTGAGAGAGAGAAGTGGGCAGTCCAGGGTGGCAACTGCTTCCAGAGCTTCTGGGCCACAGACTGAGGGGTAATCAAGTGGCTGCCCAGAAGGGGATTGCAAGAATCTCTTTGCTGGTGCAGGATTCTCTTGCTTTACCCATGCTTGGATCTAGGTCACAGTTCTGGGTGGCATCCTGGGGCAAGCAGGAGTGCTGGTGTGGTGGAGCTTGTAGTGGAAGTAGAGAGGAAATCCTCCTCACAGTTCCAAGACAGAAAAGAGTGTTTGTGGTCACTCATAGACTAGAGCACAGGCAAGGAAAGGAGTAAACAACTAGCCTTTGGTCATACCACCTTGGAAGAACTGAAAATTTATAGGTCCCTAGAAGTATCTCTGAAAACAACTGCACAAACCCCCCGAAGCTTGGGACAGTACATTCGCCACACTGGAAGCAGACCCCTACCTTAACAAAGAGTTTAAAACTCAAGTAATTGGCTGGAATCATGAGCAAGCAGCATAAAGAGAGTAAGACCAGAGAATCTTTCTTTGGTGACAAAGAAGATCAAAACATACAACCAGAAGAAGAAAATGAAGCCAAAACTCCTACATCCAAAACCTCCAAGAAAAATATGAATTGGTCCCAGGCCATGGAAGGGCTTAAAAAGGATTTTGAGAAGCAAGCAAGAGAAGTAGAGGAAAAACTGAGAGCGATGCAAGAAATCATGAAAAACAAGTCAACAGCTTGCTAAAGGAGACCCAAAAAATACTGAAGAAAATAACACCTTAAAAAATAGCCTAACCCAAATGACAAAAGAGGTCCAAAAAGCCAATGAGAAGAATGCCTTAAAAAGCAAAATTGGCCAAATGGAAAAGAAAGTCCAAAAACTTACTGAAAAAAATACTTCCTTAAAAATTAGAATGGAGCACTTGGAAACTTGTGACTTTATGAGAAATCCAGACACTGTAAAACAAATCCAAAGAATGAAAAAAATAGAAAATAATGTGAAGTTTCTCATTGGAAAAACAACTGATCTGGAAAATAGATCCAGGAGAGATAAAATTAATTGGACTACTTGAAAGCCATGATCAAAAAAAGAGCCTACACATCATCTTTCAAGAAATTATCCAGGAAAACTGTCCTGATATTTTAGAACCAGAGGGCAAATAGAAATTGAAAGAATCTACCAATCACCTCCTGAAAGAGATACCCAAAGGAAAACTCCTAGGAATATTATAGCCAAATTCCAGAATTCCCAGGTCTAGGAGAAAATATTGCTAGCAGCCAGAAAGAAACAATTCAAGTATTGTGGAAACACAATCAGGATAACACAAGATTTAGCAGCTTCTACATTAAGGGACCACAGGACATGGAATATAATATTCCAGAGGGCAAAGGAGATAGGATTTTAACCAAGAATCACCTACCCAGCAAAACTGAGTATATTCTTTCAGGGGAAAAAATGGTTATCTAGTGAAATAGGGGACTTTCAAGCATTCTTGATGAAAAGATCAGAGTTGAATAGAAAATTTGACAAGACTCAAATAAAATATGAAGAGGTAAACAGGAAAGAGAAATCATAAGAGACTTATTAAGGTTGAACTATTTACATTCCTGCATGGAAAGATGATATTTTTTACTCGTGAGACCTTCGTCAATATTAGTGTAGTTAGAGGGAAAAAATTGTATGTATGTATATAGATAGATTGATAGATAAATAGACAGACAGATAGATAGATAGATAGATAGATAGATAGAGGGCACAGGGTGAGTTGAAGATGAAGGGGTGATATCTGGAGAATAAAATTAAGGGGTGAGAGGATTATAGCAGGAGAAGGAGAAAGGGAGAGTTAGAATGGGGTAAATTATATCCCATAAAACAGACAAGAAAAGCCTTTTACAGTAGAGGGGAAGTGGGGGAAGGTGAAAGGGAATGAGTGAATCTTATTCTCATGGGATTTGGCTTAAGGAGGGAATAACCTACACACTCAATTGGGTATGGAAATCTTACGCTACAGGAAAAGAGGGGGGGGAGGGGACAAGAGAGTGGGGGGAGGAAAAGGGGGGGACAGATGGAGGGAGGGGGTAATCAGAAGCAAACAATTCTGAAGAAGGACTGGGTCAAAAGACAGAATAGAATAAATGGGGAGTGGGATAGAATGAAGGGAAATATACTTAGTTTTTCACAACATTACTACTATAGAAGTGTTTTACATGACTACACATGTATAACCTGTATATATATATATATATATATATATGTATAACATGTATATGTATATATGTATAACATATATAACTTGCTTGCCTTTTCAATGAGGGTGAGTGGGGAGGGAGGAAGGGAGAAAATTTGGAACCTCACATTTTAAAAACTCATATTAAATAAAATTATTTTCACATGCAACTGGGAAATAAGAAATACAGGAAATGGGATATAGAAATGTTCCCTGCCCTACAGGAAAATATAAGGGAAAAGGGATAAGAGAAGTGGAGGGTGAGATAGAAGGGAAGGCAGATTAGGGGAAGGGGCATACAGAATGCATGTCATCTTGGGGGGGAGGGACGAGATAGGGAGAAAATTTGGAACTCAAAATCTTGTGGAAGTGAATGTTGAAAACTAAAAATAAATTTAAAAAAAGAAAAAAATGACAATTCTAATTTGGCTAATTATGCAAACCTAAATATGATACTATTGACTTTTTGTCAAGAAAGACATGCCCTTTGATGTGTGTCTTCGGAGGTGGTAAAATATTTGGGCCTTTCTTGCCACAAATCATGGCCAGATCCCTTTAGTAACCACTGATTTGCATACATGAGGTGTCTTTTTGGGACTAATAGTATAGCTGGTAGTAAGGAACACAAAATATTTGTCTCTAATGAGGTGCATTCAGCAACCCTGTGCTGAGATCTCAGCTCACAACAAATGGTACCTTTTTACTTTGTGACATTCACTATGGTGGACATTATACAAAGGCTCTGTTAGCTGACAACAGATTTCTTTTTAGCCAAATGACTTAAGCTGGGTATCCTGAAGGTTAGAGGTAATATTTCCTTGCTATACTGTGGTGATCCAGGAGACAGCTAGAAAAGACATTAAGGAGACCAACAATCTTGGCTTGTATCCATCAGAGATGTGATGGTTTGTTTTAACAATTGTATCTATATACTCAATGTAGAAATGGAACAGAAATCTTAGCAGTGCCACCAATCTTCAAGCAATGAAAACAGCCAGAGTATGCCAAGGTCAAGGTTATAGGTCTGGAGACACTTTGCAAAGCCATTTTAACACCCCTGGTAGCCATGATGAAGAGCATGTGTTGATCTCCCAACCGCCACAAAAGTCTTGTGGGGCTTCCCTTTCTTTGGCAATCAGTGTACAAAGTGGAACCCAGATATAATTCTCCCTCTAGCTGATATGAAAACTTGAGAAAGAAAAAAAAATCACCACATAGTATGAAAAACTTTTACTCTCTTTAACTGCGGTTAACTGTTGATCTTTTCATCCCTCTTGGATTTGTGTGTTAATGGTATAGTGTATCATGCCCAGTTACATCAATAATAACATAGTATGCTGTTACTCTAACTGGCTCGTAAATATTGAAAGGCAACTTGGGGCTTGGTGCATTTTCTACATACTCATGAAGTTCAGAAACTATTACTTTAATTTAAATTCTTAAACAGAATATGATTTTGAGATGAATGAGGAAGGAAGACTCCTGGAAAAAAGCCTGATTCTATAACTCTTTCTGTTAAAACTACTATGATGTCAAAGCTGAGTTTGAACAGATCTTCTAATGTCCATCAATGAACATGCCTGAGTGTGTCATAATGTTACATGCTTATTCTATTTGGTTGTTAATCAGAGAATTTTCTCTATCTTCTGATTTGCCTATTGGCAACCATGAACCAATATCTGTAACTTTTAACTTAAATAAAATCCTCTTGCTCTTATCTGAAGCTGATCCCAAGTGTCAGGAAAGATATTTAGAGAAAAGGTACAGGAATCAATCAGCATGATGATCATTTTGTGGTCTTCCCATTTGGCCTCAATGATGGCCATGAAAGCATCTTTGCCTTGTTGCTAGAACATGAGTCAACACTGTTTCTTTTTTACCAAGTCTACCATATCAGACTAAGTAATATCAGTGGGGTCATGAGGGCTAAATGAGGTAGGGGGAAGGAAGAAAAGGGAAAGGAAAAGGGAATGAAAAAAGCAAACAAGAGGACAAAGGAATATGATGAATAAGAAGAAGGGGTATATGAGATGTGTAATGGTAATGGTAAGGCCACCAAGAACTGTCCTATAGGTTATTTGCCTTTGTGATAGGGTATTTACCCTGTTTGGCTTCCTAGCCATTTGGTCCTTCAGGTCCTGAGCAACCAGTCAAGATGTTGTCAGAGGCAACCTAGTTCACTCTTGAACTTTAGTTCAAATTAAGTTCAACTAAAGTTCTTTATTGAGAATGACTTCAACAGCTGTTGAAAATATAAACTATGTTCATCTTCTCTGAGATGATGACCCCTTGAAAGTCCACGTGTTTTTCCTAAGATTTTCTGCCGAAAATGAAACAAATCTTATTCTAAGATACTAGTGTAAAGAAACATTGTACTTTATTTCCTGTTCTGGTGGAGGCTGAAGGCTGGCCATTGATTCATGTGATGACTCCCATTCTGTGCCATTGTGGGGAATAGTTGGTTTGTTCACACACTCAAAGGCCTTATGCAAGAATGCAATGTCTTTGGGACCCAAAAACATTTCCCACCTTCCTGTTATGATCTCCACGTATCAAGGAAACCACCTGTGCTCACTTAATTTCAATGGAAATAGCAATAAGTAACTTTGTTGGTAGGCAGAAACTAACAACCATTCCTGGATTTGTCACATCTTAGCCAAAGCATCCAGGAAGGTGAAGGCTCTTGGCCTGAATGCCCATCATTTGAGTTCTCCAACTTTATGAGGCTGACCCAAATGGAGACTTTAAGGTAAGGTACTAGACCAGTAACCCTTCCCAGGTTTACAATTTCCTGATTCCAGGATGAAAAGTTTTCATGTCAATCCTGCTAATTTCATCATTTAGTCAGTATCACAGCGTCAAAGTTGATAAACATTTATTAAACACGTGCTATGTACTACACTCTGCTGATCACCAGGGATATAAAGAAAGGTAAAATATAGTTCCTGTTCTCGAGTAGCTTACAATATAATAAAGAAAGACAACACATACAAAGAACCTGAAAGTGGGGGAGAGTGGGATTGGAGGAAGGAAGTGGGATTGAAGGAAGGAGGATCAGTGTAGGATATGATTAAATCCTGCATCTAGTTGGTAAATGATGGGTTGTGTGTCTCAGGCTGTCTCCTTAAACAAAGTATCTAGGAAGAGCTCTCTGATGTACACTCTCCACTCTCTCCAATAAGAAAAAGAGAGGCCTACCCAAGGGGCAGGGAGTACTGAGGTTGTGTGAGTGTCAGAGCTGATTTGATCTTGCAGTAAGATGAGATTCTGGAGCGGATGATGTCTAGGTGAGCAGCCAGTGATGAGGTATCTGATGTTAAATTTTTCATTCATAAAGTGTAAGAAAAATGAAGATCACCTTAAGATGGTGGAGTGAAAGCAGAGACTCACTTAAGCTCTCCCCCAGATCTTTTAAAATGCCTCTAAAAAGTGACTCTGAACAAATTCTAGAATGGCAGGACCCACAAAGAGACAGATTGAGGCATATTTCCAGCCCAAGACAACCTGGAAGGTTGACAACAGAAAGGTCTGTTGCACTGGCCTGAGAGAAGAGCATCCAGTGTGCAGGGGCCAGCCCAGATCTTGCCTAAACAAATCTGGAGGAGGCTTTAGGGGACTGAATAACCAGCAGCAGTGGCGGGTTCCAGTCTTCTCAATCCCCAGACATCAGAGACAACTTAGAAGGTCAATGGAAGGGGTCTGTTGGAACTGGGTAAGAGAGAAGTGCAGTCTAGTACAAGGTTGCAGGGCATGCCAATACAACTCTGGCACCAGCAAACCAGGAACAGGTATTGGGAGCGACTGAATCAGCAAGAGCAGTGGTAGCAGTGGTAGCAGCAGCAGTGGCAGCAGCTGCTCCTGGAGCTATTAGCCCACAGACTGAATGTTTGAAAGTCACCTATTTCCGGGAACCAAGATGGCGAAGTAAGCAGTAAGTTGCTCTCACCCTCCCTTATTAACCTTGAAAAAACCCAGTGAATATTGCCCCAGGAAAAATCCTGAAATAGTAGAGTCAACAGAAAGACTAGATACAGCAGTCTTTTAGCTCCTGAGGCTGGGGGATTAATGGGAAAGGTCCCTCTTGCTGTGTCTGAAGGGGACCAGTACAGGAAGTGAGGCATGCTAGCAATTCAGTGGCTAGCCTGACCTCAGCAAACCAATAAGCAGGCCCTTAGCCCCCAGCACAAGAATCCTGGGACAGTGTCCCCTGTGCCCCAGAAGCAGAGATCAACTTTATTTTTATTTTTTCCATAGCACTTTTTTTCTTAATTTATTTTTAGTTTTCAACATTCACTTCCATAAGCTTTTGAGTTTTAAACTTTCTCCCCCTTCCTTCTCACCTCCCTCCCCAAGAGAGTATGCACTCTAATATAGGCTCTACACATACATTCCTATTAAACATATTTTCCCATTAGTCATGTTGTAAAGAAGAATTAGAACCAATAGGAGGAACCCACAAGAAAGAAAAAAACAAAACAAAACAGAAGGAAAAAAAAGAGCAAATAGTATGCTTCAATCTGCATTCAAACTCCGTAGTTCTTTCTCTGGATGTGGATAGCATTTTCCTGACCAGAACCACACTTGTAAACTTAATTATTTCCCTTCATTGATGTTAGGTATTTTAGTTAGGAATAATTATAACAGTAGTAAATTGAAGGCTGAAAAAATGTGTGAGCTTCAGTGCTATGAAGAACTACATCGATGATGAACTTTCCGCCATAAATTCAATGGCACGCTTGGGAAATCTGCAAGACTCTACTACAGGACAGTTAATTTGCTGCTAGTTGGTTCTTCACTTGATGTTCACTTGTATCTGGCTCTTTGTGATCCCGTTTGGGTCACTCCAGTATCTTGGTAAAATACCGGAGTGGTTTGCTATTTCCTTCTCCAGCTTATTTTACAGACGAGAAAACTAAGGCAAACAAGGTTAAGTGACTTGCCCAGGGTCACACAACAACTGTGTCTGAGACCAGATTTGAACTAAGGTCTTCCTGACTCCAGGCTTGGTGCTCTATCTGCTATGCCACCTCCCTGCCTAGTGCTTTATGTAGACCTTCACTTTTCTTTATTTTTTTAATTAATTAATTTAGTTTTAGTTTTCAATAATCACTTCCATAAGCTTTTGAGTTAGTTTTCTCCCCCTCCCTCCCAACCTCCTTCCCCAAGATGGCATGCAATCTGACATAGGCTCCACATATCCATTCCTACTAAACATGTATTCACATTAGTCATGTTGTAAAGAAGAATTAGAACCAATAGGAGGAACCACATCTAATAATTTTTTTTTCCTAAATCCTCATAATTCTTGACCTCTCTGCAGTCCTTGGCATTGTTGACAATTTTCTCCTCCTGGATAGTTTTTCCTCTCTATTTTTTTTTTTTTGTGATTGCTCTGTACTGATTGTCTTCCTATACGTGTAACTTTTTATTTGCTAGACCTTCATCCAGTGCATGCTCATTTATAATATGTGTCTCCCAATGCTCTGCCCTAAACCCTCTTCTCTTTTATTCTTTAGTATTTCATTTAGTAATCACACCAATGCTTATGGCTTCAAGAATAATCTTTGTGAAAATGACTCCCAATCCTCGATTTCCAGTGCTCATCTCTCTTCTGACATTCAGTACCACATTACCAACTGCTCACTTGCATTCATGCCACATATCCATTAGATTGTAAGCTCCTTGTAGGCAGGGACTATCTTTTCCTCTTTTTGTATCTCCAGCACTTAACACAATTCCTAGCACATATTAAGCACTTAATGTGTTTTTGATGATTTATTGATACCTAGTCTCTTGCCAAGTCTTGTCTTTTTTACCTTCATTTCTCCTGAAATCTCCTTTCTCTAAATTTACATAGCCACCACTCTTGTACAGGTCCTCATTGCCTCATGCCTAGTCTATTTTAGTAGTCTTTTAACTCCTTCCCTTACCTGAAGTCTTTCCCCACTCTAATCCATCTTCCACTCAAGATTTCCCTGAGGGCTGGATCTAACCACTCTTCTACCTTCTCCCTTCCCTCTTCTCCTTTCACTGACTAAACTGGCTTCCATCAAGATTTAGTTGAAATCCCATCTTATGTAATGAACTTTTTCAGATCACACCTTCCAAGACTAGTACCTTCCCTCTGAGATTATCACCTATTTATATACATAGTTGTTTGCATGTTGTCTCCCCCATTAGAAATGTGAGTTCCTTAAGGCTGGGAACATAATTGTTTCCTTTCTTTGTATCCCTAAGAGTTTTAGCACAGTGCCTGTTCTGTAATAAACTCTAAATAAATGGTTTTTAACTGGCATATTGAATACTCATTGAACTCCAGCAGCTTCATATACCTCCAGGATAAAACATAAAATCCTGTTTTGGCATTTAAAGTCCTTCACAACATTAACCCTTCCAAACTTTGCAATCTTCTTACACATTATTCCCCTTTACATCTTTTATTTATTTTTAATAATATTTTATTTTCCCCAAGTACATGTTAAGACAATTTTTTAACATTTTTTTGTTTTAAGTTCCAAGTTCTATCCCTGTCCTCCTTCCTTCCCCTGCCCCCACCCTGAGATGGTAAGTAATCTTTTTTTCTTTTTTGAATTTTTTATTAATTAATTAATTAATTAATTTTTTGTTTTCAACATTCACTTGCACAAGATTTTGAGTTCCAAATTTTCTCCTCATCCTCCTCACTCCAACTTTCTGAATACCCCTTTCCCCAATCTGCTCTCCCTTCACACCTCCTCACTTTTATGCCCTTCCCTTTCTATTTTCTTGTAGGACAGGATCAATTTCTATACCCTATTGTCTGTATATCTTATTTCCCAGTTGCATGTAAAACACTTTTGTTTTTAAAACCTTGAGTTCCAAATTCTCTCCCTACCTCCCTCCCTACCCAGCCTCACTGAGAAGAGAAACAAGTTGATATAGGTTATACATGTGTAGTCATGCAAAATACTTCCAAAATAGTCATGTTGTGAATCACTAACTATATTTCCCTTCATCCTATCCTGCCCCCCCATTATGTCTATTCTCTCCTTTGACCCTGTCCCATCTCAAAAGTCTTTGCTTCTGATTACCCCTCACTCAATCTGCCCTCCCTTCTATCATCCCCACCTCTCTTATCCCCTTTCCCCCTATTTTCCTGTAGGGTAAGACAGATTTTCATACCCAATTGAATGTGTATGTTATTCCCTCCTTAAGCCAAATCCAATGAAAATAAGACTTACTTATTCCCTCTCATATCCCTCCTCTTCCCCTCCACTGTAAAAACCTTTTCTTATTTGTTTTATGTGAGATAATTTACCCCATTCTACCTATCCCTTTCTCCTCCAAATACAATCCTCTCACCCTTTAATTTTATTTTTTAGCTATCATCCCTTCATATTCAATTCACCCTATGTCCTCTCTCTCTCTCTCCCTAATGTTGAGAAAGATCTCATGAGTTACAAATATTATTTTTCCATGTAGGAATGCAAATGGTTCAACTTTAATAAATCCCTTAAGATTCCTCTTTCCTGGGGCAGGTAGGTGGTGCAGTGGATAGAGCACTGGGCCTGGAGTCAAGGGGAGCTGAGTCCAAATATTGCCTCAGACACTTGATACTTACTGACTGTGTGACCCTGGGCAAGTCACTTAACCCCATTGCCTAGCCAAAAAAAATTTTTTCTTTCCTGTTTATCTTTTCACGCTTCTCTTGAGTCTTGTATTTGAAAGTCAAATTTTCTATTCAGCTCTGGTCTTTTCATCAAGAATGCTTGAAAGTTTTCTATTTCATTGAATATCCATTTTTTCTCCTGAAGGATGATATTCAGTTGTGCTGGGTAGGAGATTCTTGGTTTTAATCCTAACTCATTTGACCTTCAAAATATCATATTCCAAGCCTCCTGATCCCTTAATGTAGAAGCTGCTAAATCTCATGTTACCCTGATTGTGTTTCCACAATCTTGAATTGTTTATTTCTGGCTGCTTGCAATATTTTCTTCTTGACTTGAAAATTCTAGAATTTGGCTATAATATTTCCAAGAGTTTTCCTTTGGAGATCTCTTTCAGGAGGTGATTGGTGGATTCCTTCAGTTTCTATTTTACCCTCAGGTTCTATAATATCAGGGCAGTTTTCCTTGATAACTTCTTGAAAGATTATGTCTAAGCTCTTTTTTGATCATGCCTTTCAGGTAGTCCAATAATTTTTAAATTATCTCTCCTGGATCTATTTTCCAGGTCAGTTGTTTTTCCAATAAGATTTTTCACATTGTCTTCTATTTATTTTCATTCTTTTGGTTTTGTTTTATAATTTCTTGATGTCTTTAGAGTCATTAGCTTCCATTTGCTCCATTCTAGTTTTTAAGGAAGTATTTTCTTCAGTAAACTTTAGGACTTCCTTTTCCATTTGGCCAATTCTGCTTTTTAAGGCATTCTTCTCCTCATTGGCCTTTTAAACCTCTTTTGCCATTTGGGTTAGTCTATTTTTTAAGGTGTTCTTTTCTTCAGTATTTTTTTGGGGTCTCCTTTAGCAAGCTGTTTACTTGTTTTTCATGATTTTCTTGCATCACTCTCATTTCTCTTCCCAGTTTTTCCTCTACTTCTATTACTTGCTTCTCAAAATCCTTTCTGAGCTCTTCCATGGCCTGGAACTGATTCATATTTTTATTAGAGGCTTTGGATGTAGGAGCTTTGACTTTGTTGTCTTCTTCTGGTTATATGTTTTAATCTTCTGTGTCACCAAAGTAAGATTCTGTAGTCTGAGTTTTTCCCACTGCCTGCTCATATTTCCAGTCATTTACTTGAATTTTTAAGTCTTTGTTAAGGTAGAGCTCTATTTCCAATGTGGAGAGTATACTCTCCCAAGCTTTTGGGAGTTTTGTGCAGCTGTTTTCAGAGATAATTCTAGGGATCTGTAAATTTTAAGTTCTTCCTAGGTGGTATGATGAAAGGAGATGTGTTTACTCCTTTCCTGGCCTGTGCTCTGGTCTATGAGTGACCACAAGCACTCTTTTCTGTCCTGGAACTGTGAGGAGGATTTCCTCTCCAACTCCACTCCAAGCTCTACCTCACCAGTGCTCCTCCTTGGCCCTGGACTGCCACCCAGGACTGTGACCCAGATTCAAGTATGGGCAAAGCAAGGGAATCCTGCCTTGGTGCCATCAAAGAGATCCCTGCAATCTCCCTCTGATCAGCCACTCGATCCCCTGCCCCCACTCTGTGGTCCAAGAGTTCTGGAAGCAGCCACCCTAGGGCTGAAATAGGGCCAGGGATAGACCACTCTCCTCTTTCACCCAGGTCTGTCAAACCTTTCCCTTCTAAGGTGTTTTTGGCATTTGTGGGTTTAGAATCCTGGAAACCACCACAGCTGCCCTGTGATTCAGCTCTTGCTGGGGCCCCATCTTTGCCTTCATGGCCCAAGCTGAACTGTACTCCTCTCCCAGCCTGGTGCAACAGACATTTCCTTTCCACCATCCAGGTTGTCTTGGGCTGGAAATTTGTCTCATTCTGTCTTTTTGTGGGTTCCTGACCCAGAAATCTGTTGGCTGGAGTATGATTGCATTTCAGTAGACTAATGTTAGTTAGACTCACTCACTGTTAGGCAACTGGGGGACTCTGCAAGTTCAGAGTGACTGAACTGCTGGGTGTCCTTTGGACTGGGTCCTTGTCCTGGTTATTCCACTGCAGGCTTATGGGCTGGTCTAAAGGATAGAAATGAGTTGCAAGTTATGCTCCTGTGCTCAGAGTCATGCAGCTATATTTTATTTCCAGAGTTCTGTGCATAGGAATCAGCTAGGCCTTACCCTCAATTGAGAGCCCTTCTCTTTTCTTCTGAGATTGGAAACTTAATAATGGGTATCAGAGCCATTAGCTGGCCCCTATTCCTGCCCCTGGTGCCAATTTAGTGATGTACCGGGATCTCTTCCTATCATAGTCTGTCTACGCCTCCTCCCTCTTTTTGGATACTAAAATGCTCCCAACCACTCCTGATTCAAGTTTTCTCCTCACCAATCCCTGACTCAGCATATTCAGAACTCTCTGTCTATCTTCCTGGACTTCCCTTGGGTAGAATGACTCACTGTGAATTTTTCTTGGCTTTTGTGATCAAAATTCCATTTCACACATTGTCTAAGTTATTGTGGAGGTGTTGTGCTGTTTGAGTTAAGCAAAAATGCTTTCCCTCAATTTGAGAACAGGATTTGTTCCCAAAGAACATATATTCATAGAAACTCATTTAACCATCTACTGAGGCATGGAGAGGTTGTGATCCATATTGTCAGAGAGGATTATAAGATTATCTCACAGATACAATTATGGATCCTTGAAGTGTTGAATTACTATTTCCTTAGGATACAAAAAGTACTGTGGACTTCCATGTAGACACATTCTTTGATGAGGTGGCTGGAAATTTCATGTTATGAAATAAATGCATGTTGAATTTGAAGTTCTTCAGCTATTTGCTGGAGAAAGAAATTTGATAAAGCCAGAAGCTCAAACTTTAGAGCTTTTCATTGAGACAGTCTAAAAAACAAAAGCACAAACAAAAAAACAACTACTAACTAAATAGCACATACATGTAGAATATAACAAATAAAGGTGCACATCATACATCCGTGTATATAAATGTATGTTTTGTGTATGTGCATATATGTATCCATATGTGCATAGTCTGCATATATCCATGTAAATATACATGTACAAATATACATAGTGTATATATGCATATATATAATATATTAATATATACATGCATATATATCTACACACATGCTAATATTATTAGGTAATATATTATTTGTAAAATATGTACATAAAATAGGTCTGTAAGTCATACATACATTCCTTTATTTAGAATGTTTAGCCTTTCTGTTTACTTTGTGTACCCACTGTCCATTTGTAACCATCTTAACTATCTAGTCCTTTCATGACTACTTCATATCCTATAGCTTTCCGATTGGGTCTGCCTTCCCATGTTTTATTTCCTTATATGTCCATTTCCCCCCGCCAAAGGATTATATTCAGTTTTACGGGGTAAGCTATTCTTGGTTGTAATCCTGCCCCTTTGCCTTTCAGAATATTATATTCTAAGCTGTCCTGTTCTTTTTAGTGGTAGCTGTTAAATCTTATGTGATCTTGACTGTGACTCTATGATATTTGAATTATATGTTTTTGGGTGCTTGCAACATTTTCTCCTTGACCTGAGACCTCTGGAATTGGGCTATAATATCCCTGGAAGTTTTTATTTTGATATCTTTTCCAGAAGATAGTGGGTTCTTTCATTTACTATTTTCCCCTGTGGTCCTAAGGTATCTGGGCAATTTTCCTTTATAATTTCCTGAAATATGATGTGTAGCCTCTACTATTATCATAACTTTCAAGTAGTCAATTAATTCTTAACGTATTTCTCCTTGTTCTATTTTCCAGGTCTGTTATTTTTCCTAAGAGATATTTCACACTTTCTTGTATTTTAACATACTTTTGACTGTGTTTCTTGATGTCTTATGGAGTCATTAGCTCTTATCTGACTAATTCAACTTTTTAACAAATCATTTACTTCTGTGAATAATCATTTACTTCTGTTTTTGTACCTCTTTTGCCAAAGTGCTAATTCTCTTTCCACATTTTCTTGCATTTCTCTCACTTATTTTGCAATTTTCCTCTATCATTCTTACTTGATTTTTCAAATCAATTTTGCTATTTTAAAAATCTTTCTTTAGTGCTTCTAGTGGTTCTTCTTGTGTAAAATAGGAATTAAGGGGATACACTGATCACCTCCTGAAAGAGATCCCCAAAGGAAAACTCCTAGGAATATTGTAGCTAAATTCCAGAGTTCTCAGGTCAGGGAGAAAATATTGCAATCAGCCAGAAAGAAACAATTCAAGTATTGTGGAAACACAATCAGGATAACACAAGATTTAGTAGATTGTACATCAAGGAACTGGAGGGCTTGGAATATGATATTTGGGAGGTCAAAGGATCTAGGACTAAAACCAAAAATCACCTACCCAGCAACACTGATCCTTCCGGGAGAAAATGGACATTCAGTGAAATAGAGGACCTTCAAGCATTCTTGATGAAAAGACCAGAGCTGAATAGAAAATTCAGCTTTCAAATACAAGACTCAAGAGAAGCATGAAAAAGTAAACAGGAAAGAGAAATCATAAGGGACTTATTCAGGTTGAACTATTTACACTCCTTCAAGGAAAAATGATATTTGTAAGTCATGAGACCTTTGTCAGTATTAGAATAGTTGGAGGGAAAAAATTAAATAGACAGACAGACAGATGGATAGGTAGATAGATGGCACAGAGTGAGTTGAAGATGAAGAGGTAATATCTGGAGAATAAAATTAAGGGGTGAGAGAGGATTATATTGGGAGAAGGATAAAAGGATAGGTAGAGTGGGGTAAATTATCTCACATAAAACAGACAGAAAAAGGCTTTTACAGTGGAGGGGAAGTGGGGGAAGGTGAGAGGGAATGAGCGAATCTTATGCTCATTGGATTTGGCTTAAGGAGGGAAAAATATACACATTCAAATGGGTATAGAAATCTATCTTACCCTATAGGAAAATAGGGAGGAAGGGGATAAGGCAGCCTGGGGATAATAGAGGGAAGAGCAGATTGGAGGAAGGGGTAATCAGAAGCAAACACTTCTGAGGAGGGAGAAGGTCAAAAGAGAGAATAGAATAAATGGGGGTGGGATAGGATGAAGGGAAATATAGTTAGTTTTTCACAACATGACTATTATGGAAGTGTTATGCATGACTACACATGTATAACCTATATTGAGTTGCTTGCCTTCTCAATGAGGGTGTGTGGGGAGGGAGGAATGGAGCAAATTTGAAACCCAAAGTTTTAAAAACAAATGTTAAAAATTATTTTCACATGCACCTGGGAAATAAGATATACAGGCAATGGTATATAGAAATCTATTCTGCCCTACAGGAAAATAGAAGGAGAAGGAGATAAGAGAAGGGGGGAAGTGGTGATAGAAGGGAGGGGAGATTAGAGGAAGGGGCATTCTGAATGCGTACCATCTTGGGGTGGGGAGAGGGAGGAGATGGGGAGAAAATTTGGAACTCAAAATCTTGTGGAAGTAACTGTTGAAATCTGAAAAAAAATAAATTAACAAAAAAATAGCTACTGATACCTCCAAAGCCTACAACTAATGTTGCTTTTGTCTCTCAGTGGTCCCAGTTAGCTCAACCCCAGTGACCATAGACCTCTTTTTCTGTTTTCCTAAAATGTTTTGTGCTGGAAAAATGACTCAATTGTACTTTTTTGTTGTCTCTGCCCTGTAGAATTTGATCTGACACTTTAAAAATATTTAGAGGGAAATGTTGAGGGAGCTTAGGTAAAATACTTCCTTAACTCTACCATGTTAGCTTTATCCCCTATGTAACTATTTTTAACTCTACCAGGGAATGGCTGTCTGGGGACTCTACACATGCTAAATGCTCAAGAAATATTTAGTGAATATAATTCCTTTTTTTTTTTAAAATGATACGATCCTATCAACTCTTGTGACTCAAGTCAAAAAACAGAAGCAGCAAAAGCAATTGGACTTTTTCCAAGGAATAATTGTGAATGCAAAAGCTTTTAAATTCTCACTTTTCAGTAGCTGTTACATTTTAGCTATATTTTCTGGTAGAGTTTTTAGTAGGTAAAAGAAAATATGTAGCATATATTGAAATACATATAATGAAAGTCAGAAATGAAGAGTTGAAAGTTTTCATTTATTTATTTAACTCTTCCTTAGTAATTGTGAAACATTTGGAGTTTTAATAGGTTTTTTTTTTGTCAAAAAACAAATTTTACCAATCAAGGAAATAATTCATACTATTTTGTCTTCAAGGCTGATTTGGAAACAGACGTATAAGGTGTCTAAATAAGGGGAATAAGTTAAAAACAAAATTCAGACTTTATTGACAAAACAGAGTGAATAGAAAAATGTCAATATCTCTGATGACATATAAAAATCCTTTCCCAGCTCTACAAAACTTTTATGAAAATAATCTTCACATGTATTGAATGTAACCTTGCTGAAGTTTTGAGAAGGAAACAGGCAAATTTTCATAAATGGTATTCTACATCAGACCACATGAGAGTCACTTTGTCAGAGGAAAGCTTCTAAGGTAGCATTTTTCTTTAAAAAATATTTTTAATAGTCAACAAACAATAAGCAGAGAGTTTATCTTCTCTACACCTTTCAAGGCAATTATTTGACAGTAAAAATGTGGTCTGTCTCAGACTAAAATATTTTGAGAACAAACAGAAGGCCAACATCAAATCTGTTTTTAGACAAAAAAAGGAAATTTGCATGGTTAGTCTTTCCTATACTTTATTGCAAGGCAAAGCCTCCTCTCTTAGAGGAAAAAATGTCACTGCAAAAGACAATTAAATGTTTAGTGTTAGGAAAAAGGAAAAGTAATCCTCATGCAAAACAACAACCTTTAGCAATCAAATGTCAATTAATGCATCATGAATATATAAAAAAGGATTGGACTCTAGTTATTAAATATTTACAGGTGTTCAGGTTTTGATTTGATTGGTTGATTGTGATTTTTGGAAGGTTAATAAAGAGCCAAATTTATATCTCAGGAATGAATTTATTACTTTTGGTCCTTTGCTTTGAAACTCATTACCTTGCAGAGCACTGTTTTTCAAGCATTCATGACTTCATAAATGCAATGTTGCTAACTCAAAGGGGAATAATCATTTGGTCTGGCTGATGATCATTGTTGAAGATGTGAGATGATTTGTACACATGGGAGAAAGAACTAACCCCGATTACAAAACTGGGATGTTTATGGTGCCAAAACCCAGGCAATGTTTAGCTTCCTAAATTTGGAATGATTTGGCAGAAGTGTGTGAATTTAACAAGCATTCATAGTCAAACTTTCACAGTAGCTCCCCTGGTGATACTGCCTCCAACAGCTTTGAGCAGTGGTATTTGTAAAGCTGAAAGAGATAATATCAAAAGTCTGGATATACAGATGGAATTAGAGGACTTGAAGTTTTTCAGAGTGTCTTGTTCCACAGTGTCAAAGCACTTTGGTTATAATTCTGCCCATTTGTACATGCTAGCAGAAAATTTTTCTGTTGGCTCTCTTCATATATAGGAACCATGGGCTGAATTTAGCTGTTGAATGCTTGGAATTAGTAGTAAACAGAAGCAAAAAAGAAGAACAAGGTCAACTATAAGCTTATCATGGAATTATGCTTTGTAATGACAAAGATGGCACATGCAAATGACATGGAATCATCAAATGTTGAAATTAGAATAACCACCATAGCTCATCTGACTGCAGAGTTGGAATTCTTTTCTTTTGTGTTTTGGTGCCATGGACCACTTTGGCAGTCTGGTGAAGTATAGGGACCGAAAAATACTTCTAAATTGATAAAATAAAGTACATGGGATTACTAACGAAACCAACTCAGATACAGTTATTAAAACATTTTTAAATAGCAGTTTCATGGACCCCAAGTTAAGAAACCCAGACAAAATTTTAGGGTGTAGAAAGAGCTTTCTTAATAATTATCTTATATGGTATTTTTGTGAGAATCACTACGTATATTAATTGTCACTAGTATATTAGTATCACTAACCCCATTTTCCACATGAAATGAAGGACCATCATTCCTCCATAACTCCTAAGAAGAATGTCCTCAGTTATTATTTTTACTAAGTCCGTGAAGAAAAGCAGATGTTATTTTAAAACAATGTTTAGTATCCAAAATTATCATCATTATGTATGTTAGTTAGAACCAGTATGTTAGTATTAGTAGTATATTAGTCAATACCATTACCTATATTTTTCTGTTGAAGAAACCAAGACTCAGAGATATTAAGTGACTTACTCAAAATTGTGTAGCAAGTCCATGTCAGGACCTTGTTCTGGAATAAGGAATATTTGTTTTCAAATCTGGCTTCTGACACTTATTAGTTGTGTGATCCTGGACATTTACTTAACCATTGCCTCAGTTTCCTCATTTATAAAATGGGGATAATAATTGCATTTACATCCCATGGTTGTTGTGAGGATCAAATGAGATAATTGCAAAGTGCTTAGTAAAGTGCCTGGCACATAGTAGGTGCTAATATAAATGTTAGCTATTGTTGTTATCTAAATGTTAGTATCATTATTCCCATTTCCACATATTGATGATGAAACAAATGTTCAGATATTAATTGATTTCCTTAAACTTATATAGTAAGATTGTGGCATTTTCTCATTCCAAATTTAAGAGCTGATCTCATCCAAATCCATTATTTGTCAGATGAGAAGACTGAGGCCCAAAGAGTGACAGACTGTGTCCAAAGGCATAGACCTAGAAAGTATTAGAGCTGGGACTAGATATTATAATGGGAATCCAATATAACTGATCTTGATACCATTTAATTGAATAAGCATTTGTTAATGGCATGTTATGCACCACGCTCTGTGTGCCACTCTATGATAATACAAAGGTGAAAGAAATGAAACCATCCCTGCCCACAAGGAGGATCTGTCAAATACAAGAATGAATGCAAAATCATGTAGAATAGGTTAGGAGAGATAGGGGGAGAGAGAGAAAGAGAGAGACAGAGACAGAGACAGAGACAGAGAGACAGAGAGAGAGAGAGAAAGAGAAAGAAGAAGAGGAAGAAGAAGAAGAAGAAGACGAGGAAGAAGATGAGGAAGAAGAATGAAAGAAGGTTCACTTGGGGAAATTAACGTACTATTTCTTAAAAGAGGGATGAAATGATAATTTTAAACTAATAATGGCTACTTTTATCTATGGATTCAAAAAATTATAACTTGTAATGAAATGTGTTTTTCTTAGACATCATATGTCTTTCTTTGTTCTTCCTATTCTACTGGCTATAGGGCAAACAAGAAAAGCATTCTCTGAACACATAAATCCTATGCTTGGAAGATGCCTAAGTAGTCAAATAGAATTAAAATACTGGAATAACACACTGGCTTACTAGGCCTATCTATGGGACACAATCCTAGGGCCAAGTAGCTGCATGTGAAGGCTTTTAAAAAATTCTGAAATGAACAAACACTAAATAAAATGGGCCATTTCCATATATGTAGTGGAAAAGAAATAATTTGTCCATGAAACTGCAGATCTCTAGTATGTGCATGTTTTTTTAAAATATGTATTATATTCTATATAATAGCATTTATATAATACTTTTAAGGTGCATATTTCTTATAATGTTTACATCTCTTATCTCTTTTGTTCCTTACTACAACCTTGTAAAGTTGGTGCTATTATTATCCCCATTTTACAAATGAGAAAACTGAGCCTGAGAGTTTAAACAACTTTCCCTGGGTCACATAGTTAGTAAGTGGCAGAATGGGAATTCAGGTCTTCCTGACTTCAAGTCCAATCCTCTATCCACTGTGACACTTAGGTGTAAATCTGTAGTTTTCAAAAGACTTTGTTATTCTGTGATTCTTTCTTTCCTTCCTTCTGTTTTTTTCTGTGTACTTTAAAAAAAAAACATAGCTCAATGACCCACCTTTTTTTCCTTTTCCTTTTTCTTATCCCTCTCTCCTTCACAACATCCTTCCCTAACTGGAAAAATAAAGAAAAGTAAGTTTCTTGTAACACATACACATCATCAAGCAAAATAAGCCCCTGCATTACCTATATGTAGACATGTATGTCTTACTTTGCATAGTATCTGACATATAGTAAGCACCTAATAAACATTTATTGATCATTTATTTTGCATATTGAGTCTGTCATCTCTCTGTCAAGAGATGGACAGCAAACTTCATCATTACTCCTCTGGAATTGTGCTTGGTCATTATATTGATCAAAATTCTCATGTCTTTCAAAATTGCTTTTCTTTATAATATTGCTATTCTATTTTCATGCTTCCACTTTCTTCGCTTTGTAGCCATTCATACATAGATTATCTGTTTTTTTTTCATTGTTTCTTATGGCAAAATAATATTCTATCACATTCACATACCATAATTTGCTTAGCTATTCATCAATTGATGGGGAACCTCCCCACCCACCCCTTTCAGTTCTTTACCACTACACAAAGAGTTTCTGAACTACATAGACTTGGACAGGGAGTTTTGTGTTGAACTTTTGATCCCATATTTCTGGTTGTGTGGATATGTGCTTGTGTATTTGCGTGTAATGATCCAGCATTTATTAAATGCCTACTATGTGCCAGGCCCTGGGGATATAAATTCAAATGCTGAAACAATTGTGTACAGGATGCTCAGGGAGGACTAGTACCTCTGGTGTGAGGGATTGCTGAGCTCTTTTCAGGGATACTCATCCACTTTTGGTGTCCAGCTATCACCCAACTCTCACCTGTGGATCCAAGAAATCATAGCATGCCCAGCGTCCACACCCTGGTAAAATCGTGTGGTCAGAGAGGCCAAACCAAGATGAGGGTAAATGATAGGCCTCAAACCTGTCAGTGGGTTATAGGGGTGTCTACTACCTGAAGCACATGAAGACTTCCCCCAGGGGAATGGGTGGATGAGAACAATTTGTTCCAATGGCCATGAAGGCCGCTGAAGTAGGTATTGTGGAGCCTTTAGAACTTGGTCAGATATTGAAGATGCCAAGGTCATCCACTGCATCCTGGGCCACCACCAGTCATTTTAAATTTTTTTCCTGTCACTGGACGTCAGTGATTCTGGAAGAGAGAGTGAGGATGATAACTCTGGGCAACTCTGCCTCACTTAAATCCACCTTGTGATGTCCTTGATACTCTCTGAAAATGAAGGAAGAGAAACAACAACATTGAAATAATCTCTACTCATATGGATGTTTCGTTCTAACATACATATGTAATTACAGAATAGACTCTTTTAATATCAATATTCAAACGGTAACCATAATGACTAAAGTAAATCACCTGACTTCAGAAGGGAAGAAGAGAGCTTTAAATATTCTTAAATCTCTGAATGACTGCTTAATCTTGGCTGATTTGTCCACATAATTTTAGATATACCTGATACAATATATTGACCAGATATTTTGTGTAAAGGAACTCTTAACTGGCTTAGAAAAGCTGGTCTATGACAATTAGAAACATTTATGATGGCCCTGCACCATGCCGGTCCTGGAAGGAAAATTTATAAAAGACAAGGTTCTTGCTCTCATGGACTTTATGGATTAATGGGAGCTAAAGCCCAAGCAGAAATAACACCACATTATACTGTAAGGGAATTAGAGAGTTGCAGAATAAAAGACTAGATGAGGTCTAAGGGAGAATTACTGATTGGGGGACTGAGTGAAGATTTCTTGGAAGAGGTAGCATTTGAGTTGACATTTAAAAGGATAGGTAGAAATCCTATTATAAGCAACATTATGAAAACAATAAAACAGTTCCAATATGACATCATATTTTGGGATTGTACACTAATTTTTCTTTCTTCATTTCTTTCTTTCTTTATCTTTCTTTCTTTCTTTTTCTTTCTTTCTTTCCTTCTTTCCTTCCTTCCTTCCTTCCTTCTTTTTTCCCTTTCTATTTGTGTGTATATACATAGACACATGTACGCATTTGCATAAATGTAATCCATATATACATGTCTATATGCTGTATACATGTATGTATTGCATGTGTGCACAATATGTCTGTATAGAATATGTATATAAAGTATAAAATTCTTTCACTTCATTCCACATCCTTTTGAAGTAAAAGGCCCTGCCTATCCGTGAACACTTAATATCCTTCCAATTATTTAAATCTGATTTTCTTTGCATAAAAAGTTTCTTTTCCAAATAATTTTGTTTATGTAGGTCCTGACTTTGTTTTTGCAGGTGTACTCCCATGTATTTTATACTGTCTAGAATTATATTAAAATGTTATCTTTTACTATCTCTTCTTCCACGGTTTAGTTTGTGACATACAGGAATACTGATGATTTATGTGGTTTTACTTCACATTTTGCTTATTTATGAATAAATAAGAGATAGAGAGCAAAATTACATGTAAAATGAATAATTTTGGTATTAAATTAAAATGTTTTTGTATTAATAAAACAAATATAGCCAAGATCATAAGGGCAACAAAAATGGTGGAAAATTTATACAGTCTATCAGACAAAGGTCTCATATCTAAAACATATAAATAATTTTGTCAAATCTATAGGAATATGAGTCATTCCCCAATTGAGATGACAAAGGGTTAGAAGGCATGAACAGGAAGTTCTCCAATGAAGAAATCAAAACAATTTATAGTCATATAAAAATGCTCTAGAACATTATTGATCAGAGAAATGCAGATTAAAACAATCTTGAGATATCACTTTACACCTACCAGAGTGGCTAAAATGATAGAAGGGGAAAGTGACAAAGATTGGAGGGGATGTGGAAAAATTGGGACACTAATTTATTGTTGGTAGAATCGTGAATTGATCCAACCATTTTGGAGAACAATCTGGAATTATGACCAAAGAGTTATTAAACTATCTATACCCTTTAACCCAGCAATACCACTACTTGGTCTATTTCCAAAGATGATGAAGGAAAAAGGAAAAGAACCTATATGTTCTAAAATGTTTATAGCAACTCTCATTGTGGTGGCAAAGAACTGGAAATTTCAGGAATGGTTATTTTGGGGAATGGCCAAACAAATTGTGGTATATGATTGTGATAGAATACTACTGTGCTATATAAGAAATGATGAACTCAATGATTTTAGAAAAAAATACATGAAAAAACTTGCATGGAATAATGAAGAGTGAAATGAGCAGAACCAAGAGAGCATTGTATACAGTAATAGCAACTGTTAAGAATGACTGAGCAAATAAGTTATTTTGTCTATTATAAATACTCAAATTAACAATAAAGGACATATGAATCAAAACACTGCATTCAGAGAAAGAACTGATAAATACTAGGATGTATAGAATAATTTTACATGTATATGCATATTTACATACGTACACACATATACACATATACACACATATATACATATACATGTACACACACACATATATACATATATACATATATATATATATACCTATTTGTATCTAATGGTAGCAATCTCTAGGGTAAGGGGAAGGGAAGAACAGAAAGAAATTTACATGATAATTTTGTTGTATATTTGAAGGGAATAGCAAGTTTAAATAGTGGATTTGCAGTTTCATGTGCAATCATCTCTTATTGTGGAAATGCTTGATCTAGTCCACAAATTATTATGGAAATGCTTGATCTACTCCACAAATTAAAAAAAAAAATAATATAAATTTAAAAAAAACCCTACTGTGTTTCTAACAATAAATATAATAATAATAAATTGACTATAAAACATTTGATTTCATAGAGCAAAATATAACTGTAAAGATTTACTTCCAAAAACATATCTGTCATAAGAATGGTAAGTTCATATAAAATTCCTTGATAGATTAAAAAGGGATGGCTATTTGGTGAGCTTCTGATTAGCAACCAAATCAATGTTTTCAAACATCTCAAACTTCAAAAAACAATTTACTTTTTAACACCAATATTTTTCTGGCAGCTTCAAAGGTAGCTTCAAATTATAGAATACTGAAATCTCTAAGGAATCAAAATTATGGGTCACCAAAAGTTTAATGGGGAGATTAATAAATCTTTCAGTTCTCATAAGTGAGTTTGCATCATCATCATCATCATCATCATCATCATGTGCTTTAATGTTTGCAAAGTGCTTTACACATATTGTCTCATTTTATTCTCACAGAAACCCAATGAAGTAGTTCTTAATATTATCCTTTTTTAAAATGTATGTGATAATTGAGGCAAAAAGCAGTTAGATAATTTGCCCAGGGTCACACAGGGGCTACGTGTCTGAGGCTTGATCCTCTATGCCTCTTCTTGCCCCACTCCAGCCATTCACCTACATACCATCTAGTTGCTTTGGATCTGATATATTTCCTTGTTCTAATGGGGGTAGTACAACACAAAAAGAGCCATCTTGCCAGTTTGTGTTGATGCCCTTACACTTAGCACAATGCTTGGCACACAGTAAATACTTTGAAAAGATGTTATCTATCTTTCTCTATCTATGGCTAGCAAAAAGAGTCTATAGCAGGCAAATTACAAATGATGAATTATATTCATAAAGTAGCATAAGAGATAACATCAGAGGAATATTGCTAGAATTGGAAGTGCACTGGAAAGGTAAAGGGTATTCCTATTCCAATTACTATTTTCATTGTCAAGTCAGTTCATCAGAGCAAACCTAGCTCCATACCCTGGCACACTCATCCTAAATACCATTTTCACTCTCAAAGCAGGTCCCCAGAAGAAGATTACTTATTTCACGGTTATGTTGCAGACAGCCCATACCCACTAGAACCAATTGGTATATATTTTCAGTGTGAGCATTTACACCTCAGAAATCAGCAAATGGTAGAAATTTGGGTTTAATGTGTTATTTTGTTGATTGTTTACAATTAATAAAGTAATGCAGAAAGTGTTAATAATGAATATGAAACTTAAAAGTTTGTTGTGCATTTTTGGATATCTTGCTGTTTAATATCTACCACCGTACAACTCCATAGTCACTTCAGGATTCTAAGGATAACCTTGAGAGGTTGAGGGTGATTTTTCTAATGCTATAGGCTTGAGGTTCCATTTTGATGGGTTCTCCTCCAAATAAAGTTAGAATTTCACTTTATTGTTGATCCGCCTAGTGATTAATGCACCAGTATTACTTATCCAGTTAGTATCAATTAGTTGGTTTTTTTTTTTTTTTTGCTTTTTGTTGAGGCAATTGGGGTTAAGTGACTTGCCCAAGGTCACACAGCTGGTAAGTATCAAGTGTCTGAGGCTGGATTTGAATTCAGGTCCTCCTGACTCCAAGGCTGGAGCTCTATCCACTGCGCCACCTAGCTGCCCCTTATTATATTCATTTAAATTTTACCAATAACAAAAACACAAACAATTCACTACTTACACTTGTGCCTATTTTCCCCTCTATCACTTTAATCTCTGAGGAAAGTTGGTTCAAGTTTAAAGCAGTTTCTATAAAAGCATTTACCTTCACCACATTTGTTTGTGAATGCAGCTTACCTGATGGAGGAGTTGCTTCCTTTGGACTACCTCTGATTCATTGCTACTTTGTTGCTCTGGGACAAGAGCAGAGACTGGGGTGGGGGAGAGAGAGAGACAGAGAGAGAGACAGAGATAGAAAGACAGACAGACATAGAGGGAGACAGTGAGAGAGAGACACACACACACACACACACACAGAAGACAGAGAGAAAGAGAAAGAGAAGACAGAGAGAGAAAGCCAGAGACAGAGAACCAGTGAGACAGACAAGAGAAAGACAGAGAGACATAGAGACAGAGACAAAGACTGAGGAGACAGAGACAGAGACAGAGAAGACAGAGATGGAGAGAAGACAGAGACTACAAAGACAGAGACAGAAACACACAGGGACACAGAGAGAGACAGACAGACACACACACACAGAGACAGAGAGAGAGAGAGAGAGAGACAGAGAAAGTGACAGATACACACACAAAGAGAGAGACAAAGAGAGACAGAGAGACAGAGAGAGAGACAGAGACAGAAAGACAGGCAGAGACACAGAGAGACAGAGATAGAGAATTTCAGAGGTCAACATTGTCTGATTATTGCCTTTTGGATGTAGATTTAGTTGTGCTTCAGTAGCCAATCAGATGTCCATTTCTTCAGCATAAGAATAGTGGGCCTGAAACAGTCATAAAATATCCATACATTGTGTGAAGTGGAAAACATGTCCCCTCTGATTCATTACAGGAATGTCCAGAAACAAGCTCATAAAATGTGCACGCTCCCAGGCTTTTCAATCCCTTGTCATGTATGTAAAAGTTATAAGAATCAGTAGTAGTTTTAAAGTTTTACATCAAAAAATGACCCTTGCAGAATAGAGTCAAGTCTTCAAATCTACTCATATCTTATGGAATTCTCTTGAAGCATGATAATCATAGTATCATTTCTTTTAGATTCTTGCCTTACTCCTGAAATGTATCCTGCTCTGCCTGGATCAATTTCTTCTGATGTTGACTATAAGCTTCTTAAGTGCTAGGGCCCTATATGCTCACAGTGTCTACCACAGAACTTTCCACCCATTTCCAATAGCGATTGATGTAGCTTGGTGTTAACCTGCATAGCATATCTCTAAAATGGAAATAGTTTGTTAATATTTCATTTTTAATCTGCTTTGGGACATGCCTTACATTCTGCCCTGAGATACTTTACCAATATACTTTGAGCAATTATATACTCATTTTTACATAATAGACTGCTATAAATTAAAATGAGAAAGCTTGAAGTAACCACACTTATGTCTAAAGACTCATGATATTAGTCCTTACAATTTCTATTGTCATAGAGGTTATATTCATAATCATTACCCTTGCCCCATGATCCAGTGACCCTCTATAGCTCACAAGGCTATCTAGGAGCATTGATTTAGAGCTGGAAAGGACCTTAGCAGTCATTTAGTATAACTACCTCCTTTTACCGATGAGGAATGAGAGATCCAGAGAGGATAAGGGATTTTTGCAAGGTCACACAAGTAGTAAGTGGCAGAGAGAGGATTTAAACACTTTTTCCCCCAATGACAAAGACATCGTTCATTCTACTGAGCTACTCTCTCTGTCTCTCTCTCTCTCTCTCTCTCTCACACACACACACACACACACACACACACACACATGATCTCCGTGATGATAAAGAGAAGGGTAAAGAAACCATTTTTTCCTTGACTTAAACTTGAATCAACTTTGTCTTGTAATATGTCTCACCATGTTTTCGACTAGAGAGAGGGGAGACATTAGGATGGGGAAAAGATGAATGTTTCCATCATAATTTTCTAGGTGATGACCTAGGACAGTAGACAATCTTCAGATTCAGGAAATGTGGATGGTAAGTGCAGGAGGATTTTTGACTGTCTTTCTGGGCAGCAATGGAAATTTTCTTCCTAGGAGAAGTGTTTGATTTCCAGTGGGGGAGCAAAGTGTAATAGAATAAGCTAGGTAGGATTTTTTTCTTAAAGACTGAGTTTAAAGACTCCTGGGTTTGCAGCTGATTGGACATGTGATTTTCCTCTCAGCCTCAGTTTCTTCATTTGCAAAAAAGAAGTTAAAAGAGATTTCTGAATTATCTTCCAGCTTTGGATACTATAGGCTGCAAACCACATGAGAGACTGGTCTTGGAATTAGGAAGAACTGAGTTTCAGAACTGCCTTTAATATGGTCTAGTTGTGTGATGCTGGGCATGTCACTTGCTTTCTCAATGTTTCATGTGAATATATGACTATGAATTAGTGATGAGCTTCTGATCAACATCAGAAGAAGGTGTTTTCACTCTGGGAGTTTTTAAACTAAAATCCCTGGTTCAGACTCCCTGTCTCCCTCATATTCACCATGAACTAATGATGTTTTTTTGTCTTCATGTTATGTATTTTACTTTTTTATCATTTTAAAAATCACATTTTCTCTTCTTTTTAAACTGTAATTTCTTGGAGGAAAGTGAAAACATAGGACTTCTGGGCTAAAGCATTCTGGTAAACATTTCAGTGGAAAATCCTCATAGTTCTACTTCCCAAATGACAGAGATTTCATTCCTCAGAGATTTTTAAAAAATACATAGTTATGGGTCACAGAGGAATCACTACACTTAGCACAGTATGATAGAGAAGAGGTTGTTATTTGTTTTTTTGTTTTTTTTGTTTTGTTTTCACACACCAAGTCGAGGTTAGTCTTCTGGAAACATCTGAATTACAGACAAAGATTCAAACTAAGAGTAATGTTGGTAAAGAAATGTAAGCTTGTCACACACACGACATTGCCAGGCTACTTTTGAGTGTAATGGACTTTCAAGTTATTTTTAGATTGCCCAAAATAGAAACTCTTGGTAGCCTACACAAGTGCATGCATATTTTGGTAATTGTAGAGAAGATGTTTCTGTTAAGCTGTAGCTCATTTTTAATGGATTTGAGATAGAAGATAGTTTGAAGGGCAGAGCTCCTCTCCTTAAGGTAGCTAGCTAAATATAGTCAAAAGTATTTCTTTGCCACTTCTACAGGATTATTTGACTTTCTCTTCTCCTCTTCTTTCCTCCCCTCCCCTCCTCTCTCCTCTCTCTTTTCCTCCTCCTCCATTTCTCTTCTTTCCTCTCTTTTGCCCTCCTTTACATTTGGTCCCTACTGTCTATTTTCCACAGGGAGAACTAGCTCAAGCATTGTAAAATCTTATTTAGTAAAGAATGCTTACAGATTATAATGCCAATTTTTTAAATGAATACCTAAAAGCAACTTGGCAATATCAGTAGCTATTTTTCTCTCCCTTGGTTTGCTTTTTAATAGGATATGTGTCTGGAGTAGGGGTGCTTTGAAAGTAACTCTGTCAAACAGATGTTGCCATTTACTTAGTCTCTTGATAATGAAAGCAACATGAGAAGGTATGAATGAGGGGAGAAATTTTGGTATTTCAAACTATGACTAAGAGCTAAACAAGCATATGCAACTGAGAGCCTTTATGTGATCCTTAGGCTCAAGAAAAGAGGGATCCCAATGACACATAACAAAGGTGTTTCTAGGTTTGGTGATATGGAAGTAGGAGGAAACGTTTGCATATTCTGTTGCAATTATTTGATGTTTATTGCTGTAGCATACCCTTCATGAGTTGTTCCCCAACTCACTCACGTTGGCAGGCCAGTATGCCAAATGTCTATGACTACTCCTTTGTCCTTCAATCTTTCAGGGATAACTCTAATGGGATGGAGTTAATAGTACTGTAGCTCCCAAGTTCTATACAGGCATGTTTCCCCACTGGTTATCAGTTAGACTGAATTAGATTTTAGAAAGTATATTTACTAATTGGTTTTACTAAGAAAGATCTTATAGAAATAATCTTCCCAAACTGGAGGTGTCTTCTCTCCTTATACACCCAGCATCCCCAAGGAGAGTGGGCTTATGTGACCAAAGGGAAACTCACAGTTCCTGATTATTGGAATTCCTTTTTTTTCAGTTTTCCCTGGGTACAGCTAAGTGCTGGGCTCAGAGGGTTATGGTGCCCTTGCAGTGTTGTGAAGCTGACTTTCCAATAGCTCTTCACCATTCAATTGACATCATCTGTTTCATCCAATGTTCAAAGCACTTTACTTCACCCAATTTAATTAGGAACTTATTCCCAACTATGTTTACACCTTTGATTGATTGGTTAATTTTAGAAGTTTGGATCTTCTGTGATTAATGAGAACTATTTTTAGAGATATTTAACTAGGTGAAGTAACCCTTCTGATGTTTCAAAAATCCTGTGGCTTTGACAATATCTCCAGAACAATTTTCTCAGGTGAAGTTAAATTTGTTGAGTAAATTGTCCCCCCAAAATGTAAGTTCCTTGAGGACACACCAGAAGTGCTTAAGAAATGCTTTTTCAAAAAATAAAATAAAAGTAAAATTTTGGATTATCTATAGATTTCAGCAATCTATATTAACTCAACTAATTTGATGCATAATTGAGAGTTAATGAAATGAGATTATACGATTCAGCAAATTTGACAAGATGTTGTGTTTCTCATCTAGGACAAAGGTAGAAATGTACGGTAATTAGGCACATCTTACAGCTCAAGAACTTTCTCAGAATTCTGGAAAGAATTGTTAACAAATTAACAAATTTTCTTCTATTTATAATCCAGACATGCTTTTAAGATAGAAATATTATTTTAGTTACTTACATTAATGATCATTAATAATTACATTCAATTGAACATAACAAGCATCTAATAAGGACTTAACATGCATGAGGTACTGTTCTAGCTGCTGAAGATACAGAAAAGACAAATCGATATAGGCTCTACTCTTGAAGAGCTTCTATTCCTCTGGAAGGAAACAACATGCATGTAGGGAGGTAAATACAATTATATACAAAATAATGCAAAATAATCTTGGTTAAGAACATCAGGGATAGATTTCTCTAGATTTCTCTTAATGAAGGTTATACTTGAGCTGACCCATATGGATTCCACCAGACATAAATGAGGAAGGAGTGAATTCAAGGCATATGGGAAAGGAAAACAGTAAACTGTTTGCGCTAGCAAAAACTACTTGAAATTCTCTGTGCTATGTGAATAACCTGAAAAATTCTGGTGCCCATATGGATTAAAAAATGCCCCTCCTGAAGCTGGAAGTAGAGAAAGCAGGTGGTGAAACTCTCTTTTCAGCCCAAAAGAATGATCAAGCTGAATTGATACAGAGGTGGGAATAGGATGCCTTTAATTTTTTATCACTAGTTTTCAAAAGAGGAGGTATCTACCATTCTTACCATTTAGATGATGAAAGAGTGTTTTCTGGTCGACACTAGACAATACTATCTTTACTTTATTCATCACTCCCGATTTTAATCTACTAAAATGCATTAGTAGTTCACATATTTCCTCACCACAATGGGTTTTCACTGGGATAATTTGCAGTGAGTGAAATTGCAGCCTGTCTCAAATTTGTTTCCATATTTGTACATTGTTGGAAGACTAAGATATTGACAGCCAATGCCATAATTTTAATTTAATCTTATTTTCTTTTCCTTAGGCTACCATTATTTCTTACTTTCCTTTTTTTCTTTAGGGTTGTTACATAATTGGTTGTTTTTTTTCTAATGATTTGGGGACTAGAGTTCTTTCCACATTCAGTATTACATCAGGGATAGAAATTTTTTTTATTATTTTTACTTGTGTGATTATAGAATACATTATTGTATGAAGCTTTGTGGTCAAGATATAATTGTCTTTTGAGAACAATTCAAGTATACCCTTCTCTACTTGACCTCTTCCTCTACCTCCCCATCCTCCTATCCTTTTTTCTCTATCATCATCCTCTCCTTTTCTCTTTCCTCCTCCCCTGCTTCTCACATGTTTTTCCCTCTCCATCTCTTCTCCCTGTCCCTTGCTGCAAGATTTGAACCACTGATGAACAGCATGTTTTAAGAGAGGTCAGCTGGAATTCTTTTTGTTCTAATAAAAAGAAGGAATTGTCAAATCTTTGCTTTGCATTATGAAAAATAACTATGATGAGGTCTAGGGAATCATAAAAGATATAGAAGGTAAGAAAAGCTAATTCATGGGTTCCATTCAACAACAAATTCAATTTAGCAGACATTCCTTAAGTGCCATTCTGTAGCTAGTGCATTGTACTAGGTGCTAGGTGAAGCAAACTGTTTAGATAGGACTTTGTGAGGCTTATATTACTATAATATAAAATAACGCATGATTAATGCATTAAAGTGAATGGGAAATGCATTGTGCAATTCAATAAGAAAAATGCTTTTGTGTTTGGGAGAGATCAAAGATAACTTCATGAAAGAGTGATGTAACAGAATTAGATGGAAGTCAGTGGGAGAAGTCAGGGGAAGGAGTTAATCAACAAGTATTTATTAAGCACTTATAATATGCAAAACACTGAACTATTCATTGGGCATGCAAAGAAAGGCTAAATGAAAATAATTTTTAAAAGTCTCTTCACTCAGAGTTTACCAACAATATTTAAATATGCACATTGCAGACATATACACAGTTGATGGAAGGTAATCTCAAAGGGCAAAGAAAGAACAATTAGGAAGAATTGGAAAGATTCATGCATAAGGTAGGATTTGAGGTAAATCTTGAAGGGAGTCAGGGATTCAAAGAGGTGGAGTTGGGGAGGAGAAAGCATTCTTGCCATGCAGGTTGGCCAGTGGCAATGTAAGGAGCCCAGGAATAGAATGTATTTAAGGAAGAACAAGTTGGCCTGTATAGCTAAATCATATACTGTATGGAGCAATGTCCTAGATGTAGGAAACCATGAGCAAGCACATAGGTGAGGGAGCAGAGGGAAAATCTGGAGGACAGAGTGTAGTATATTTTGACTGGACATGAGTTTAAGTGGGAATAGGGTATAATTAGAAGAGCACAGGATTTGGAGTACCTCATCACAACATTTCCAAATCACAGAAAAGCAATAGTCAGAAATTAAAAACAAATGAAATATTTCATCAGAGCAGAATTTCTTGACAAAATTTTAAAAAATAAAATGAGACCGCACCCAAAGTTTCTGAGTGGCTTGTTTGTTAGTTGACTGAGAAAAGCCAATTACCACAGATGATCTAACTGAGTACCTCAGTTCATGTCCTGACTCTAACCTTGAACAAATTGCTTCATTTCTGAAAATGAAGAGTTTGTTTTAGTATCTAGAATCTAGATCTTCTCTTCCAGTCTAAAATTCTGTGATTCTATGAATTGTAAGAGAGAGGCCAAGAAATTAGAGTTGCATCATATTGAGAGCAGGAAAAGGAAATTTGATTTTATTGAATAGATTATAGAATGGCACTGGAATTTGCTGAACATAAAAGTGAAATGACTTGATATGTGTGTCAAAAGTAAATGGTATTTACTACTAACCATTGGGGAAATTTTTAGAATTAGTATGTTGTTTTTGAGAAGACAGCTTACCTACTGTGATGAAATGAATTCAGGCCTCTCTTAATTAAGTCAATAAGATTCCTTTCAAGATTAGAAGATAGGGTTATATCTTAGAAATCACTTATTGTAACCTCTTCATTTTATAGTTGAGGAAAATGAAACTCAAACTTCTAAAATGATTTCCTCAGTCAAAGTAAAATGCTTAAATATGTGCATGATCCAAATCACTCAGAAGTCTCACCAATAATGCTTATAACAACCCCTACATGCCTGTCCATCCCATGGAATTCTTGTCCATGCCCTTCTAACAATTCACCACCCAATATCTGCCCAATGTGTTTGAGACTTTTCTTAATTTATCCTAACCTGAAGGTACCCATAGAGCAAGAGTGCTCTATTTTCAATTATCTTGTCTCCTTCTTGCCACATGACCAGCTCATCTTTTTTCCCAGTTTTCTAGT
This sequence comes from Vombatus ursinus, assembly GCF_900497805.2. NCBI lineage: Eukaryota > Metazoa > Chordata > Mammalia > Diprotodontia > Vombatidae > Vombatus > Vombatus ursinus. The sequence goes on along the minus strand of NW_020954556.1, from coordinate 35,043,653 downwards.
TCTTTGATTGTGTGTGTGTGTGTGTGTGTGTGTGTGTGTGTGTGTGTGTGTGTTCTTCCTTCTGGTAACAACAAACGTGTGCCCAGGGTGGCTGCACATCTATCCCATTTTTATTGGCGGACACCTATTCACTCTTTGTGTTGGTGCTCTTTCCAACCTACTCTCATCCTGGTATGACTGGGTTCCCAGAGCAATAGCAATACCATGAGGATACACTGAAACTCTCTTAGGGTCTTAGGAGTGATTATGTTTAAAAATAAAATACTCCTAACCTAGCCCCTTTCCCTAACCTTTCCAGTCTTCTTCTACCTTACTCACTACAAGTACTCTTTGATTTGGTGTCACTGGCTTCTTGCCTGTTCCATGAACAAGATACTCCATTTCTCAGCTTCAGGCACTTTTATTTTTCTGGCTGTCCCACATGTCCCACTCAATTCTACCTACTGGCTTCGCTGGTTTATTTTAAGTACCAACTAAAATCCCATTTTCTAATGGAAGCCTTTTCAAATCCCTCTAAATACTACTGCCTTTCTCCTGTTAACTATTTCCTATCTAACCTGTATGTAGCTTGTTTCACAGTATTTATTTGCATCCCCCCTATTAGATTATGAGCTCTTTGAGAGCAGGGATTTTTTTTTCGCCTCTTTTTGTATCCCCAGTGCTTAGCACAGTACCTGCAACATGGTACCTAGTTGCCTAATAAATTGATTGGGTAAGCACCTCAGGTCTTGAGCACCTACCTATGCATTTCCTTTTATATAAAAAAAAATCAAAATGTGACATCTGGGTGTTGCAGTGCATAGAGTCTTGGGATCAGGTAGCTGTTATTCAATTGTATTTGACTCTTTATGATCCTAGTTGGGGTTTTCTTGGCAAAGATACTAGAGTGGATTGCCATTTCCTTCTCCAGATTATTTTACAGATGAAGAAACTGAGGCAAACAGGGTTAAATAACTTACCCAGGGTCACACAACTACTAAGTGTCTTAGGTTGGATTTGAACTCATGAAAATGAGTCTCCTGAATTTCCGGTCCAGTATTCTAGCCATCACACCACATAGCTGCCTGATAAAGAAAATCTTAGATCAAATCCTGCTTGAGACATGTTGTAGCTCTGGCTCCCTGGCAAGCCATTTAACCTCTCTGTGCCTAAGCTTTCTCATCTGTAAAATGAGAATAATAGGACTTAGGTCATAGGGTTCTTGAAAGGATCAAATGAGATAAAAAATGTAAAATGCTTTTCTAACTTTAAAGTACTTTAAAATATTATTATTGTTGTTTTATTATTATATGTATACTATTATTTTTTTGTTTTAACAAATAAAACAAAAGATATAAAGAAACTAAAATAACATTATAAGTGCTCATGTATTAACAAAAATCCATGAATAATAACACATAACACAATCCAAAAATAAATCTGAATTCCATTTTCCCACTAAATGGATTCAATATCTATGGGGTGGAGTTGGCATATGCTTGCCAGAGCCTGGCAGGGAAGCATATGAGGGACCAAAAGTCATGTGCTTGTGATAGTTCAAACTTTGGCCTTCAGGCTTTAATGTCATTGTCCTACTCAGAAACATCTGTACCTTAAGAAACTGCTTCTCTGCTTTCTTGGGATCCTTACCTGTCTTTATCTGGGTATTTGAACCAAAGTAACATTTACAAACTCTTTCAGCCAAAAGTTGCATTTAAAAAGAACTAGAAGAGTGTTAGGCTATTAATCTGAGTGATATGTCTCTGTAAGTGAGGGAACTAAAAAAGCTAATCAAACTGACTATATTGGGGCACTACGACCAAATCTAGCCAATCTTTCATTTACCAAGACACTGCATTATCCTTTCAAATTGTAACAAGCAGAGTTCACAGTGAAACAATTCAAACTGATTTTCTGTGCAAGGCTAGCCCGCTCGTCACTCACCAGGATTCCATGGTGTCTAATTAAATCTCAGCATTTCTTTCTATACAGAAGCTGAAAAAACTCATTTCCCCCTCTTCTACTTTGCCCTCCCAAGCCAGAGTGAGATATTAAAGAGCAGCACACATTTATAAGAGAGTTCACCTAGATTAATCTCTAGTGGAGGTGAGGAACAAAGGCAGCTAGGTGCCCCAGTAGATACAGCATCAGGCCTGGAGTCAAAAAGATGCATCTTCCTGACTTTAAATCTGGTCTCAGATACTTGCTAGTTGTGTGACCCTAGGGAAGTCATTTAACCCTGTTTGCCTCAGTTTCCTCACCTGTAAAATGAGCTAGAGAAGGAAAGGTCAAGCCACTCCAGTATCTTTGTTAAGAAATCCCCAAATAGGGTCACAAAGAGTCAGACATGACTGAAAAATGACTGAACACACACCAAAGGTGAAAGATACCTGGAATCCTAGTTCCAACTTGGCAAACTTTTTCTATAAGGCCAAATAACAAATATTTCAGGGTTTGTGATGCAAGAGGCAAAATGGAGGATATTTTATAGATATCTATAGAACAAGACAGAAAACAAATTTATATAATTTTTATTAATGAAATAAAAATATAATCATATCCACAGCAACAAAAATAATAACAATGATTTTGTAATACTAGTCTACTAATGCAAAAAATAAAATTCTTTTTTCTTGAAAGAGCTTAATATTTCATTTAATTGGAATTTAAAGTTTTTGTTCCCTATCATTGGATATGATCACACATGTCCATCTGTTAATGCTGATTTGTAATGACATTTTATATATGTCATCTTTCAAATGTCTTCACGCAGATAGGTACTAACAGATACTGATACCAATCCAGGAATATATGATATTAATTAAACCAGGAGACTAATAATCTTCAACAAGTTTATTTTCTCTGGACCAGGGCTGGGAAACCTGGAGGCCGCATGTGGCCTTCTTGGTCCTCAAGTGTGGACCTTTGACTGAATCCGAATCTCACAATTTGTTCTGTGAAGTTTGGATTCAAAGGGCTCCCTACCCCTGCTGAACATATTTCTTCAGCTGTAAGAGTTAACCATGAATTAATTAGCCTATTAATGGTTAATGGCTTTTCTTAGTTGACTAACAAATCAGACAGTCAGAAACTCTGGGCATGGCCTCATTTTATTTTATTTTTTTAATTTTTTGTCAAGAAATTCTTCTGTGATGGAATATTCCATTTTAATTTTTTTTTAAATTCTGATTTTTGGTCTTTTATGGTTTGGAAATGTGATGAGTATTTAGTCCGATAATCTTGACATATATTGCATACTTTTAAAACAGTTATAATGTCATTACATAATAACTACAATGCTTTACCATCTAATTTGATAACAAAATAATCTATTGTAATAGCATAATCTGCCATAAAAGTGCCTTAAAATATGACAAAATCCATTTTCTTTTCTTTTATTGTTTTGATATTACTTGCTTATGTAATATGATTAATTAGACACCTATTTTATTCTGTTCACTATTCAGTTTAATGTGATTCCATAGTGGTAGTGATTATTAGTATTATACTTGTCTATCAATTGCCACTTGATATTAGTATAGGAATTAAATACATTAACGCATTTTACATATATCATATTTAGAGATAATTAGATAACATAGGTTCTTTATTATAATAGGCCCCAAACTTTAGGCTACAAGATTATAAGTTCACTTGTTTAAGATAGGAAGCTAACTAGAGGACCTTCACCCTTTCTTCTTGCTCAGTAGGTGACCAAGCCCAGTGTGACAAAGATGATCTAATGATATGGAAAGTCCCCCAGCTATTCTTTTGATTGTCTCTCTACCCTTACCATCCCTTTGTTGGGGAAATGGACATTTGGGCCAATAGATCTATGATCACTTGACCAATAAATAACCCTCTCTACTGGAGTTACCTACAGGCACTCTAATGCCCAACATGGGGCTGGTGAATGACCATCTGCTCTGCCCATTTTTGGACATCTTCTACCAGTCATTGATTGTGGACATGAACTGAAGTTTCTCCTGAAATGTCAAGATATAGGTTTATCAACCATTGAGACCCTTTATTTTACTTTGCCTCATCTGTACCATGTGTGTATCAAGCACTATAAATCTAAGGCATTGGAGGAAGAAGACATCTCAAACTGTAAGAAAGATCTGAGGTCCTATTCATTAAATTGTGGGGCAGATACCTTTAATAAATGCTTATTGGCTCAGGATTCTACCTCAGTTTCCTTTATCATAGATTGGGCATTTTTGGACTTCACATTATGCTGATTGCTGCAAGATGGAAAGGCACAGACTCCCATCTCCATAGGCTGCTGCTATGAGAGACCCAAACGGAAGTGCACACATGAATGAATTTTCACTGTTGGCTCCCGCATGGACACCAGCCATGGGAGATTGGACTCTTCTCACCATTCACACCCAAATTCCTTGAGCCTGAGGTGTGTCACTCTAAGCTACCAATTAGTGAGTCTTTCTTAATTTACCATACTGGTATTAAAAAAAGTAGCGGTGTGGTCATACCCATGAATTCAAAATGCTTTCAAGTTAAAGCTATGTCACCAAGACTTATACTGTGTTGAACAATGTTATGAATTGATGAGTCCTCTTTGCCTCAATTGCCCCCTCTTAAAAATGAGCTGGAGAAGGAAATGGCAAACCATTTCAGTATCTTTGCCAAGAAAACCCCAAATGGGGTCACAAAGAGTCAGACAAAACTAAATAATAACAAAAATGAATGAGCAAGACTGTATTCTAATAAAACTTTGTTTATGGTCACTATAATTTGAATTCCATGTAGTTGTCATGTGTCATGAAATATTATAATTCTTTTAATTTTTTTAACCTTTTAAAAATGTAAAAACTATTCTTAGCCAGGAGACAATACAAAAACAGGTGATAGGCTGGATTTGGCCTAGAGTATAGAATTTGATGATCCCCTGCTCTTCTCAATGAGGCTGAGCCATTCCCAATTAATTAACCGTAGTCAAAACTTTCTGTTAGTTGACTGCTCTAACTCTCTCTTCTCACATATATAGGGCTGAGCAGCTTTGTTGATCCCATGATGTTTCTTTCATCTTCTCTTGCCAGATTCTTCATTCTTAACCAGAAATGTCAACTTTCTTTCTCTTAAACTTTTCAATGGCAAAAATCAGTCTCTTGGTTCCTAGTTATTTACCTTTTCCTGTAAAATGTATCAAGTAACAAAATTACTACTACGAAATCAATAGACTTTTAAAAATTACACCTAAATCTGAAAATGATTTTATAACATTTCATATTTTTATTAGTTTTAACCATTTAAATCTTAAAAAATGGGTATGAAAATGAACCAAATGAAAATATTGCCCTATAACTCTCCATTCTCAACACAGTGAAGTATATTATTTTGTCTCTTTGGAATTGTTATTAATACTTACATTTTCAAGTTTTTAATAAGTAAAAATACTTTTTCTGCCTCTTTGAACCCTTGCACTGTTTATATACAAGTGAGACGTCACTTTACATCTTTCACATGGTGATTTGTCTTTATTTGCAAATAAATCTTTTTCCCCCAATTGCTCAAATACCATTGAAACACAGTTACTTTATACACATATTTGAACAGCAATTCTTTTTTTAAATAAATTTATTTATTTTTAGTTTTCATCATTTACTTCCACAAGATTTTGAGTTCCAAATTTTCATCCCATCTCGCCCCTCCCCCCACCCCAAGATGGCATGCATTCTGAATACCACTTCCCCTAGTCTGCTTTCCTTGCTATCTCTCCCCCCTATTCTTACCCCCTTCCCCTTCTATTTTCCTGTAGGGCAGGATAGATTTCTGTACCCCATTTCCTGTATTTCTTATTTCCCAGTTGCATGTGAAAACATTTTTTTTTAAACATGTGTTTTTAAAACTTTGGACTCCAAATTTTCTCCCTTCCTCCCTCCCCAAGCACCCTCATTGAAAAAGCAAGCAACTCAATATAGGTTATACACGTGCAGTTATGCAGAGCACTTCCATAATAGACATGTGAAAAACTAACTCTATTTCCCTTAATCCTATCCTGCCCCGCCATTTATTCTATTCTTTCTTTTGACTCTGTTCCTCCTCAGAAGTATTTGCTTCTGATTACCCTCTTTCCCAATCTGCCCTCCTGTCTATCATCCCCCTCCTCTTTTGTCCCCTTCCCCCCCTATTTTCCTGTAGGGTAAGACAGATTTCCATACCCAATTGAGTGTGTATGTTGTTCTCTCCTTAAGTCAAATCCTATGAGAATAAGATTCACTCATTCCCTCTCACCTTCCCCATTTCCCCTCCACTGTAAGAGCCTTTTCTTTTCTTTTTTTTTTGTGAGATAATTTACCCCATTCTATCTCTCCCTTTCTCTTTCTCCTAGTATAATTCTCTCTCACCCCTTAATTTTATTCTCCAGATATGACCCCTTCATCTTCAACTCATCCTGTGTCTTCTATCTATCTATAGATCTGTATCTTTATCTATCTATATCTATCTACATATATATATATATACATACATATAATTTTTTCCCTCTCACTACCCTAATACTGACAAAGGTCACATGAATTACAAATATTATCTTTCCATGCAGGAATGTAAACAGTTCAACCTTAATAAGTCTCTTATGATTTCTTTTTCCTGTTTACCTGTTCATGTTCCACTTGAGTCTTATATTTGAAAGTCAAATTTTCTATTCAGCTCTGGTCTTTTCATCAAGAATGCTTGCAAGTCCTCTATGTCACTGAATGACTGTTTTTCCCCCTGAAGAATTATACTCAATTTTGCTGGGTAGGTGATTATTGGTTGTAATCCTGTCTCCTTTGCCCTTCGGAATATTATATTCCATGCCCTGCGGTCCCTTAATGTAGAAGCAGCTAAATCTTGTGTTATCCTGATTGTGTTTCCACAATACTTGAATTATTTCTTTCTGGCTGCTTGCAATATTTTCTCCTTGACCTGGGAATTCTGGAATTTGGCTACAATATTCCTAGGGGTTTTCCTTTGGGGATCTCTTTCAGGAGGAGACTGGTGGATTCTTTCAATTTCTATTTTGCCCTCTGGTTCTAGAATATCAGGGCAGTTTTCCTTGATAATTTCTTGAAAGATGATGTCTAGGCTTTTTTTTTAATCATGGCTTTCTTGAACAGCAATTCTTAAAAAATTAAGTTGTCTTTCTTATCTTATTATATTTAGACATCACGATATTTTTGTATGATAAAGGGAATATTTTACATTCTTTACTAATTTATCTAACTTTTCCTTTACCAAAAATAAAACATTTTATACCCCTTTCAGAACTCAACTGTTTCATATGAAAATGGTTGTACCTTAAAGGGACATTATCTTGTACCCCTTTTCTTCTTGGGAGTTGCTCATTTATTATATATTGCACCATACTTATAACTACTGTACACCTCCCTATTATTCTCAATGTGATACCTGGGATTATATTGTTTAGCTGGATCTGTAACTATTGAAGTCTGTTTTTAACCTTTGAACACTTTTCACTTTTTAAAAATGAAATGTTGTTAACAATTTCCTGTTGCCTTCTATATAACATTGTAATTTATGGAAAACCAAACTTTGTTTTAACCTAGATAGATTTAGCCTTAGAGTGTTAATGAATGGATAGAGGATGGACTGCACTAAAACACTCTTTTGGAGTTTTTTTTTTTTTAATTATTTTTATTTTTTCTAGAATTACCTCTGGTAATCTGAGAATACAACTCATGTATGGGTACCTATAAATGTGGGCAAAATGATCCTGAGTTCGTACTGTAATGACCTATATGTTAGATACAAAAATGTAAACAACCTAAAGGACTCATAGTACACTCATTAACTATTTAAAATGAAATAATAAAATAAACCAAAAAAATCTTTCCTTTCTGGTGAATCTCTCCTTGATCCTGGGGCCTGTGTAGTTCCCCATCTGAAATCCCAAGAAACTCTCTGAACACTTTAATTTTCTACCTTGTATTCATATTTATTTGTGAATTTATTTCTGAATCTAGACTCACCCCCACACTGGTTTTTACTTCAAATTGAGCAGAAAGTATTTGGACTTAGCTAGATATTAACCTTCTACCTGCCAGACATACACAATCCAAACAACTCATAACTCAGTGCTATAATTCATATTCCCTCCGACAACCACTTCCTATCCTCAGAAATTTGGGTCCCAATGTGATGTCTAACCTTACTCCCCACTCCTTTCTATAACAGGCTGCTTTTAGAATCTTCCATAGCCCAGTATTGCTACTACCTTCTAAGTCATATGCCCCTCTGCTCTTTTCTGGCAATGTGATTCCCTTCTCTCTCTGAGGCTAAAAGGGTACATTATGCCTCAATGATTGGGTCTGTGAATTTTAGGTCCAGGATAACTTACCTCTCTTTCCTTGTCCAGGCTGCTCTCTGCCTACTGCCAGTGTCTCTGGGGCTGTAGGATAAGGGTTCCAAAGAAGATGTGCAAACACATAGACTCCATTCCCAATATGCCCATGCATGTTCTCAGGTACCTGATCAGTTACAGATCTCTTTGGATCTCTAATTATGACAAGTCAATCTGCTTCCTTTTATAGGCATATATTGCTCAGATAAACAACAGCCTGATTCAATCAAATGCCTTTAGAATGCCAGGATTCACTCAATCAATGAAGATGTTTACACTAATTGAAGGGGCATGAGCAAAGTACCACCTACCCCTCAAATGATCTTACCTTACCATTAAGACCTTATGGTCTTAATGAATTTCCCACACCTACACATGGATATATAATATTTAAAATTTATTCTGTAATCTAAAATACTGTACTTTTTGGGAAGAAGAGTGAGTTCTTGTTTGCTAAATCAGTTTTTAGGATATTTATATCTCATTGTTGTGGTGATTGTTTTAGATCACTTCAACACTTCTAAGAAGTGGTGTTAGTCTCAATATTTTCATTTATATCTAATTTATCAGCTCAGATGGGAGCTTATATAACTGAACTGTGTCTTTCTTTAAGCTTTCTCCTTTCTTTTAATTTGATATTGATTTTGACCTTTGCTCTAACCAGCCAAAGGAATGACTGCATACAGACAGCTGATTCTGAAATAATTCTCACATATCCTGTCTTTGTTAGGATGATGTCTTTTTCATTCTTTGTCCTAGCAGTGTTTGCCATGTCTTCTTTTTCTGACCCTCTTCCCAAAGAAAGGACTTACAATATACAAGTTTGAACTTTCTTAAAAATCTATATGCCTTTTGTCTCTTTCATTTCCTTAAATAAATTAAAATTTCTTAAATGAAAACTTTAAAACATGATTCAATTTATTAAACAAAATTGTCATTTTTTCTGGATGATAATTTATTACTTCAGCTGAAGTTTACTTCCCTTTATATTGAAGGCAGCATTGTGTAGAAGATATTGTTATCTTTTATTTTCATATTGCCTGCATTTTCCAGTATATTCCTCTATCCTCCCATTGAGCCACTCTTTATAATAAAGAATAAAGAGGGAAAAAGGAGTTCAACAAAACTGATGAGGTCTAGAGGTTTAGGGATGCTGGGACACCCCACCCCCAGCTCCCCAAGATCGCAACTTGGGCCCTGGCTGAATGAATTCAACCCACATCTTCTTTCAGCCAGAGAAAAAGTTTATTAGAGATAAATCATACAGGCTAGACTCTTAAAGAATCTGAACATTAGTAACACCCATAGGGACGAGCAGGCATGAGAAAGTCTCAGTATTTAAATGGGGGCCAGGGTGGAACTTATATACACTAAAGAAACTTTGGGTGACCAGAGGAGGGGCTGGGAAAAGGGTCTAGGTGAGAATTCCAATTGGAAGGTCTGAGAGATTGAATAGACAATGGGAATAGATAATGAAGGGAACTGGCCAGAAGAAGTTTGAAAGGCATCTGAATAAGGTCAAAAGGTGGGGCTAGGGCTTTTAAAAGGAGATAAGGGGAGTCAATGAGGAAAGTTTGAGACCAAGAGTAAGAAAAGTTTAAGGGTTTTCTGGGGCTTGTAGACAAATGGGAGCTAGATTCTTTTTAGGACAAGGGGTGAAGGCAAAGGCTCATCTGAATAAGATCAAAAGGAAGGGCTAGGGTTTTTAAAGGGAGATGAGGAGCTGGGGCCTGAAAAACCAGATTCCCTTTGGGGCAAGGGGCAAAGATCTCGGCTTGGGCCCATACCCTATTAAAACTAAACAATAAATTTTTAAAAATCTTGCATAACATATAGTGTTCCAAATTTATAGTTTTCAACCTCTGAAAAAAGGGTAAATTCCTTTTCATGAATCCTCTTTGTGAACAAATATAGTCATTAAAAATTCCCAGCATTTGGTTTCCATGGGACCATTACATTTTAATGCATCAAAATAAATTTCAAATTCAATCTGTTTCATAGCCCATCAATGGACACTTCCAAAACTCATTATTATTTTGTTTCCAAAATTGCTGTTTTCAAAATAAGGTATTATTGACTCCTCCTCCTATTTTGTCTTATTCAAAACACTCAATAGTGTTGAACTTTTAGTGTCAACGGTAAAGAAGACTTTCAAAGCTTTTAACTACCTTTTATTGTTGAGGTAGGGTAGATAGTTTTGCACCTTTCTGTTCAGCCTGTTTTTTGTTGTTGTAGTTGTTGTTGTTGTTGCCAGACTTTGACCAACACTAGTGTGAGGATGCCTTAACCATCACAATGTATAGCTTAATGAGCTGATTATGAAAATATAAACTGAATGGTTCTGACTCCTTCCTGAATGAATTCTAACTCTTTGTCTCATGTGCTGATAAGTACTATTATCCTTTCAATTCAAGTTAGCATTTTATCTTGTTAATTTGTTTTTGTTGAGAGGGAACTTGTGTGTTGTGCTTTATATTGCAAATTGACAAAAGAAATATTTGCATGGAATGCACTTTCTTGGCCTGCAGCAATGAAAAAAAAATAATTTGTTCTTCAAAAGGTATACAAGTGGGGTGGAAGTAATGTAAACTGGTAGATGTTTGCCAATATCTGTGTTGAATGTGGTGTCCACTTCCTGGTTTTGCCACACATCTCTCTGTGATATTTCACAATATTCAAACCATTGCTAGGTGTGACTTTCACATTACAGTGCTAATGGAAAAGGTTTTATGAAGTTCAGATGTGACACATATGGTGATACTGCATTCAACCAGAAGGAAAAGTCTGGAAGGAATTAAAAACCTTTAAAAAGAATGAAAAAAATCCTTAGCAACTTCTAGTTCCAGGAGTTTATTTTTTTTCATAGTGTGAAGGTCAGTAAGGATAACTCTCCCTTTGGAGACTTATTTGTTTTTAATAACTTCTGGGATCTCCATTTCCCTAGGTAAAGATATAGCATTGTCAATGACATTCCACATCTCTGCTTTTGGAGGGAAAGATCAAACACAAATTATAGGGTAAGAAGCAATATTGGGGTCATCAGACAATACATCAGATATAAGATCTCACTAGCCATTCTGGTGAAGTTTCTAGAACAACTTCTAGTAATGGAGTACTAGGACAGATATCTCAACTTCAAATTCATAATTACATAGACCTTGGATTTAAAGATAGAAGTCAAATGTTGTCTAGTAGGAGGAACTCTCTAATAATTGATCACCATTTCCAATTTGAAAAATACCTTCATTTAAACATGCATGATATTTATCCAGTAGTAAATTGGCCTGTGAAACTTCTTCAGCATGTAATTAAGAGAATTGCTTTTGTGTGGGTCATGGTGTTAGTTGTTTCAATTCATATCTTCCCATTCCAATCTATTATTTTCCTCATGCACTATCTACAAGGGCAAATTTGACCTTAATCAAATCCCTGTATGCTAAAAATGTCAAATGAGGGCTAGTTCTTAACCACTCAATTAAATTATTAAGAAGACACTCTGGATGGGAAGAACCATTTGACATTCAGTGACAAGACATATCACTTTCACTAAGAGGAAAAGAAAGGCAGAAACAGGATCTAGAAGTGAAATGTATTTTCTCACTGCAGTGACAATATTTGTGCATTCATACTGTATTCTGTGATTTAACCACTTAGCTCCAACAGTGATGTGATCTATCTTTTTTAAATTCATGTCAACAACTCCTTTGTTACATGTAGAGCTCAAATTAGATTTGTTCATAACGTACTGGTGGGAAGGGAGATAGCTAGCACAGCATTGAAATGTGATGAAGAAGATTTAAAAACCCAATCAAACCAACTTTTACTCTTTGCCTAGCAGTTTAGATTACAATTCCTTTGGCATATGAGGCTATTTAGGTGGAATAGAGATACTATGCTGTAGTCAGTTTTGTCTGAGAATCCCATAAAGTCTAGACATGATACAGACCTCAAATAGGGCAATGTTTCTGGTCATAAATGTAGATATAATGTTCACATGGAAGAGAAACCATCAAGAAGAATTATAACAAGAATATTTAGATATTTATTTTTCAGTACCAATCATTTTGCGGTGATCAAGTGTGAAGAATAGTGGAAAGAATGTTGGATTCATGGTCAGAAAACCAGAGTTCACATCCTGTCTCAGGCACTTATTACCTATTAGATTATAGGTGAGTCATTTAATATCTTGCTTGCTTGATCCATCTATTGATCAATCAATCAATGAACAAATTTATTTGTCAGACTCTGCTAGGTGCTGGGAATACAAAGACAAAAGTGAAACAGTTCTTGATCTCAAGGACCTTATATTCTGTTGGAGGAAACAAGACATACACATTTAGATATAGGTAGAAGAAATGAAAAATGATTAACACAGGGTAGTTAAGGAGGTAAAGCACTAGTACTTAGGAGGAGTAAGAAAGGTATTAAGGAGAAGGTGATGTTTGAGGTGAGTCTTTAAAAATGTGAGGTATTCTATGTAAAAATATTGTGAGGCTCAAATGAGATAATGGATATAAAGCAATTTATAAACCTTAAAGTGTTATAGAAATGTCAGTTACTACTACTACTACTACTACTACTACTATAATTACTATTAGTAGTAGTTTCATTATTAGTAGTAGTAATAGTTGTAACAGCAGCAGTGGCAGTGGTGGCAGTACTGGTTGTGGTACTGGTGGTGGTGGTAGTAGTAGTAGTAGTAGTAGTAGTAGTAGTAGTAGAAGTTGTAGTCACCAGGCCTCTAGTCTGCTGTTAAATTAATTTCCTGAGCCTTATGCTGCTCTCCTTCTGTGTACAAGTAATAGTGATAGAGGAATAAAGGAATGTTTTGGTTAATGTTTAATAATCTGTAGGCTGACATCAAGCAGATGCTCATGGAGACAAGACATGAGACAGAGGTACGTGATGATAATGGTTTAAATGGATATTAGATGAACGTGTGTTAAGGATGTTGTTGATAGAATTCGTAATTTTACCATTAGATCCTGAGGCAGTTAGGTAATGCAATCAACAAAATGTTGGGCCTGGTATCAGGAAGACCTGAGTTCAAATTCACCCTCAGCCACTTACTAGCTGTATGAACCTGTGCCAGTCATTTAGCCTCTGTCTTCCTCAGTTTCTCTAACTGTAAAGTGGAGATAATAATAGCACATACCTCCCAAGGTTGTTGTGAGAATCAAATGAAATAAATTTATAAAGTACATAGCACATAGCACAGTGCTGAAACATAGTAGGTATTTAATAAGTTCCCATTCCCTTCTTTCCTTCCTCCCTCCCTTCCTTCCTTCCTTCTTTCCTTCTTTCCTTCCTTCCTTCCTAACTCTAGGATACTATGAAATTATCTTATAAAGTCATCTGGGCATAGAAGTTTATTGGTTACCTCTGAAATGATTATAGGCTCTTTCCAATGGATACCAGCAATTTGGTGTGGTGGCAAGGGTACTGGACTTGGTGTCCAGAGAATCAATATTTCAATCCCCTCTCTGATCCTGGCCTTGTGACAATGGCTAAGTCACTTCATATCTCAGAGAAGTTTTCTCATTTGTAAGTGAGGATTGAAAGATTTATAGTGCCTAATTCGAAGATCGACTCTCAGGATCGAAGGTGATAATGGATACAAAACACTTTTCCAATGATAAAAGAGCTTGGAGTTGCCTTTCTTTGCTGTCACCCCAGTGTTAGGGTTTAATTTTGGGCAGGGTCATGGTGATTGAAGTTTGGTAATTAAAGGGAAATAAATTGGAAAAAAAAGAAATTAGTCATTGGCACAGGTTTATCATCTCTGCATGATAAGGTATCTGAGATTTTGGTAGATTTTCCCCAGAATAAAGACAAGGAGGTTGTCTTTTTGCTCTGAGCTGATAGATCACATATAATATTAGAGGCCCATAGAAGAGGACAAAGGTGGCCATTCTTTGCCTATGATATTATCTACTTCATATTCTATAGGTAACCACAAAGTAGTTAGATATAATCATTTTTGAGTAACAAATGGAAAAAAAAATTGAGCTTCCTCTCCACTGTTCAGAACAGTTTGTTCACATTTTCTACATATTTCATGTGGTCACATCAGAAAACATTAATGTATCTTGAAAGTCCTGTTTCAATTTGGTGCTCATAGAAATGAGCTTCAACTTCCTCCATGCTCCACATCAATAGCTAAGGCCCCCTTTTCTAGTCTATTGTCATAGATTGCCTGTCTATAATGAAGCTCAGTCCTAGAAATGTCAAACATAATGAAAAAAGGGAAAAAACACAGCAAAGTTGGCTACTGTAATTCCTAAGGGCCTCATACGCATAAAGCACAAAGGTTTCTCAAATTTATCAACTGAACTTGAATTAAAGGGACAGTATTTCACTTTCTTTCTTTCTTTGTTTCTTTTTTTACTCCTTTTCTTTCTTTTTTTCCTTTCTTCCTTTCCTGTTTCTTTCCTTTCTTCCTTTCCTGTTTCTTTCTTTCCTTCCTTCCTTCCTTTTCCTTTTCCTTCCTTCTTTCTTTCTTTCTTTTTTCTTTCTTTCCTTCCTTCCTTCCTTCCTTCCTTCCTTCCTTCCTTCCTTCCTTCCTTTGTTTCTCTCTCTCTCTCTCCTTTCTTTCTAACCTTCCTTCCTTTATGGAAGCTATTTCAATTCATCCCAGTCTGATAAATTTCTTTCCTAGCAGCTTTAATAGTGGAACTTTATGAGTCACTATTGGGAAGAAGAAAAAAAAAACTTTACATATATGCCTGGGAAAACCATATTTAAACTTTCTCCTAGAAAGTGTTTAAAACTATAGTGCAGGGGTGGGGGCAGTCAAGGTAGGATGCCCTATTAAGGGAAGGAAGATTAAAGTAATTGCCACTCAAATTTAAAATGCTTTGGGTTCTCATAGAGACAAGTTTAGATTTCAAACATCTTGTGATCATGAATTTATGTCCCTCTAATTGCCTTGCACAAAACAGTCCATGCCATCATAGGTGCCATTAAGAGGATGTAGCTGTGCCCAAGAATGAAGAGGTGGTTATCTCAGGCACAAGGAGGCAACAGTCCTATTACAGTCGGATCAAGGTATAATACATCAAGATTATCGTCTTCAGTTCTACCAACTGTATTTTAGAAAGGAATTTGATAAATTGGAGATGGGATGGCAACATCACAACAACATAACAAATAATAACAACAATAATAGCTAGCATTTGTACGACACTGTAAGCTAGCATTTGTATGACACTACTTTTCTGGACTTCTTACACTTTATTTCTATCCACATATTTTATAATACAGTGACATTGATGTTTTTTTCCCACAGATATTCCTTCTCCAAATGCCATGAATTTCCTCTGT